>NC_088413.1:20139400-20276900 GCF_034236695.1 Oncorhynchus nerka | reverse complement strand
AAAACATCCAGAATACATCATCTACACAGCTAAAAACAACTATGTGATTTCAAAACTAGTTTACAAGCGGTTTCAATGATTCCAATAATGTCTTACATTTGAAGAGAGTTTGTGTGTGTCTGTCCTCTGTCTGATAATGGTTTTGCACCATTTTACAGGCTAGTTTTCTGCCTGTCCGTCTTTCCAGATTACATGTTGTTTTTAATTGACAGCAGTTGTGTCTTTTCCCTTGGGCGGTGCTGCTGAGAGTTGACGCAAGTTCTATCCACAGCAAAGGTAGGCTACTACCACAAAGATTATAAGAACCCCTTCCATCTGTGACAACAACACAGTGCTACTAATAAATGGTCTGAGCGAGGGTGACAGGGCAGCTGTGCAATATGCACTGCACATAGCCAAGTGTGTACATTGTGCATGCAGTGTGTGTGTGTGTGTCTGTGTGTGTAGCTCTAGACATACCCGAGTATATTGGGGTGGCAGAGCCGGTTCATGAGCTGGACCTCCCTGAGCATGTTGGCCTTGTTGCTGGCCAGAGTGTTCATCTTTAGGGCCATCACCTGGCCTGTGATCCTGTGCTGCACCTGCAGGGGGAGACAGAGAGCAGCACTGCTTCAGACAACCATAGAGATTATTATTAAAATAAAAATATTTAAACCTGTATTTAACTAGATCAGTCAGTTAAGAATTTTATTTGATTTACATTGGCTCCTCTCTCTCAGATGGTGAGAGACAGGACTGGGTGGTATTCACTAGAGACAACCATAGAGATGGTGAGAGAGAGGACTGGGTGGTATTCACTAGAGACAACCATAGAGATGAGGTGAGAGAGAGGACTGGGTGGTATTCACTAGAGACAACCATAGAGATGAGGTGAGAGAGAGGACTGGGTGGTATTCACTAGAGACAACCATAGAGATGAGGTGAGAGAGAGGACTGGGTGGTATTCACTAGAGACAACCATAGAGATGAGATGAGAGAGAGGACTGGGTGGTATTCACTAGAGACAACCATAGAGATGAGGTGAGAGAGAGGACTGGGTGGTATTCACTAGAGACAACCATAGAGATGAGGTGAGAGAGAGGACTGGGTGGTATTCACTAGAGACAACCATAGAGATGAGGTGAGAGAGAGGACTGGGTGGTATTCACTAGAGACAACCATAGAGATGAGGTGAGAGAGAGGACTGGGTGGTATTCACTAGAGACAACCATAGAGATGAGGTGAGAGAGAGGACTGGGTGGTATTCACTAGAGACGGTGAGAGAGAGGACTGGGTGGTATTCACTAGAGACAACCATAGAGATGAGGTGAGAGAGAGGACTGGGTGGTATTCACTAGAGACAACCATAGAGATGAGGTGAGAGAGAGGACTGGGTGGTATTCACTAGAGACAACCATAGAGATGAGGTGAGAGAGAGGACTGGGTGTTATTCACTAGAGACGGTGAGAGAGAGGACTGGGTGGTATTCACTAGAGACAACCATAGAGATGAAGTGAGAGAGAGGACTGGGTGGTATTCACTAGAGACAACCATGGAGATGGTGAGAGAAAGGACTGGGTGGTATTCACTAGAGACAACCAGAGAGATGGTGAGAGAGGACTAGGTGGTATTCACTAGAGACAACCATAGAGATGGTGAGAGAGAGGACTGGGTGGTATTCACTAGAGACAACCATAGTTTCACTAGAAACTAAATGGCAGAAAGTGGACAGAAACAGGGAGGGACTAACTTGAACCTGGCATTGTGAACAGTGTACGAGTAGAAAAGGTGTGTACAACAGTAGTTATATAGGATGAGTCTTGACTAGAATACAGTATATAAAGGGAGAAAAACAGTAACGGAAACATTACTAAAGTGACCAATGTAAAGTGACAGGTGCAGTCTGTAAGGTGCAGGGTAGAGTACCGGGTGGGAGCCGGCTAGTAACAGTGACTAAAGTTCAGGGCATGGTACTGGGCAGAGACCGGCTAGTAACAGTGACTAAAGTTCAGGGCAGGGTACTGGGCAGAGACCGGCTAGTAACAGTGACTAAAGTTCAGTGCAGGGTACTGGGCAGAGACCAGCTAGTGGCAGAGACCAGCTAGTAACAGTGACTAAGGTTCAGTGCAGGGTACTGGGCAGAGGTCAACTAGAACAGTGACTAAAGTTCAGTGCAGGGTACTGGGCAGAGACCAGCTAGTAACAGTGACTAAAGTTCAGGGCAGGGTACTGGGCAGAGACCAGCTAGTAACAGTGACTAAGGTTCAGGGCAGGGTACTGGGCAGAGACCAGCTAGTAACAGTGACTAAGGTTCAGTGCAGGGTACTGGGCAGAGGTCAGCTAGAACAGTGACTAAGGTTCAGTGCAGGGTACTGGGCAGAGGTCAACTAGAACAGTGACTAAGGTTCAGTGCAGGGTACTGGGCAGAGGTCAGCTAGAACAGTGACTAAGGTTCAGTGCAGGGTACTGGGCAGAGACCAGCTAGTAACAGTGACTAAAGTTCAGTGCAGGGTACTGGGCAGAGACCAGCTAGTGGCAGAGACCAGCTAGTAACAGTGACTAAGGTTCAGTGCAGGGTACTGGGCAGAGGTCAACTAGAACAGTGACTAAAGTTCAGTGCAGGGTACTGGGCAGAGACCAGCTAGTAACAGTGACTAAGGTTCAGGGCAGGGTACTGGGCAGAGACCAGCTAGTAACAGTGACTAAGGTTCAGGGCAGGGTACTGGGCAGAGACCAGCTAGTAACAGTGACTAAGGTTCAGTGCAGGGTACTGGGCAGAGGTCAGCTAGAACAGTGACTAAGGTTCAGTGCAGGGTACTGGGCAGAGGTCAACTAGAACAGTGACTAAGGTTCAGTGCAGGGTACTGGGCAGAGACCAGCTAGTAACAGTGACTAAAGTTCAGTGCAGGGTACTGGGCAGAGACCAGCTAGTGGCAGAGACCAGCTAGTAACAGTGACTAAGGTTCAGTGCAGGGTACTGGGCAGAGACCAGCTAGTAACAGTGACTAAGGTTCAGTGCAGGGTACTGGGCAGAGGTCAACTAGAACAGTGACTAAGGTTCAGTGGAGGGTACTGGGCAGAGGTCAACTAGAACAGTGACTAAGGTTCAGTGCAGGGTACTGGGCAGAGACCAGCTAGTAACAGTGACTAAGGTTCAGTGCAGGGTACTGGGCAGAGGTCAACTAGAACAGTGACTAAGGTTCAGTGCAGGGTACTGGGCAGAGGTCAACTAGAACAGTGACTAAAGTTCAGTGCAGGGTACTGGGCAGAGACCAGCTAGTAACAGTGACTAAGGTTCAGGGCAGGGTACTGGGCAGAGACCAGCTAGTAACAGTGACTAAGGTTCAGGGCAGGGTACTGGGCAGAGACCAGCTAGTAACAGTGACTAAGGTTCAGTGCAGGGTACTGGGCAGAGGTCAGCTAGAACAGTGACTAAGGTTCAGTGCAGGGTACTGGGCAGAGGTCAACTAGAACAGTGACTAAGGTTCAGTGCAGGGTACTGGGCAGAGGTCAGCTAGAACAGTGACTAAGGTTCAGTGCAGGGTACTGGGCAGAGACCAGCTAGTAACAGTGACTAAAGTTCAGTGCAGGGTACTGGGCAGAGACCAGCTAGTGGCAGAGACCAGCTAGTAACAGTGACTAAGGTTCAGTGCAGGGTACTGGGCAGAGACCAGCTAGTAACAGTGACTAAGGTTCAGTGCAGGGTACTGGGCAGAGGTCAACTAGAACAGTGACTAAGGTTCAGTGCAGGGTACTGGGCAGAGACCAGCTAGTAACAGTGACTAAGGTTCAGTGCAGGGTACTGGGCAGAGGCCAGCTAGTAACAGTGACTAAGGTTCAGTGCAGGGTACTGGGCAGAGGTCAACTAGAACAGTGACTAAGGTTCAGTGCAGGGTACTGGGCAGAGGTCAACTAGAACAGTGACTAAGGTTCAGTGCAGGGTACTGGGCAGAGGTCAACTAGAACAGTGACTAAAGTTCAGTGCAGGGTACTGGGCAGAGTCAGCTAGTAACAGTGACTAAGGTTCAGTGCAGGGTACTGGGCAGAGACCAGCTAGTAACAGTGACTAAGGTTCAGTGCAGGGTACTGGGCAGAGTCAACTAGAACAGTGACTAAGGTTCAGTGCAGGGTACTGGGCAGAGACCAGGTCAGGGTACTGGTCAGCTAGGAGCAGTGCTAGTAACAGTGACTAAAGTTCAGTGCAGGGTACTGGGCAGAGACCAGCTAGTAACAGTGACTAAGGTTCAGTGCAGGGTACTGGGTCAACTAGAACAGTGACCAGGTTAGGGTAACAGTGACTAAGGTTCACTGGGCAGGGTACTGGGCAGAGACCAGTGCTAGTAACAGTGACTAAGGTTCAGTGCAGGGTACTGGGCAGAGAGCTAGTAACAGTGACTAAGGTTCAGGGCAGGTACTGGGCAGAAGGTAGAACAGTGACTAAGGTTCAGTGCAGGGTACTGGGCAGAGGTCAACTAGAACAGTGACTAAGGTTCAGTGCAGGGTACTGGGCAGAGGACCACAGTGACTAGAACAGTGACTAAGGTTCAGTGCAGGGTACTGGGCAGAGACCAGCTAGTAACAGTGACTAAGGTTCAGGGCAGGGTACTGGGCAGAGACCAGCTAGTAACAGTGACTAAGGTTCAGTGCAGGGTACTGGGGCAGAGACCAGCTAGTAACAGTGACTAAGGTTCAGTGCAGGGTACTGCTAGTAACAGTGACTAAGGTTCAGTGCAGGGTACTGGGCAGAGGTCAGCTAGAGACCAGCTAGTCAGAGACCAGCTAACAGTGACTAAGGTTCAGTGCAGGGTACTGGGCAGAGGTCAACTAGAACAGTGACTAAGGTTCAGTGCAGGGTACTGGGCAGAGGCCGGCTAGAACAGTGAGTAAGGTTCAGGGCAGGGTACTGGGCAGAGGTCAACTAGAACAGTGACTAAGGTTCAGTGCAGGGTACTGGGCAGAGGTCAACTAGAACAGTGACTAAGGTTCAGTGCAGGGTACTGGGCAGAGGCAGTGACTAAAGTTCAGTGCAGTACTGGGCAGAGACCAGCTAACAGTGACTAAGGTTCAGGCAGGGTACTGGGCAGAGGCTAGTAACAGTGACTAGTTAACAGTTCAGTTCAGGGCAGGGTACTGGGCAGAGGTCAACTAGAACAGTGACTAAGGTTCAGTGCAGGGTACTGGGCAGAGACCGGCTAGTAACAGTGACTAAAGTTCAGGGCAGGGTACTGGGCAGAGGTCAACTAGAACAGTGACTAAAGTTCAGGGCAGGGTACTGGGCAGAGGTCAACTAGAACAGTGACTAAAGTTCAGTGCAGGGTACTGGGCAGAGGTCAACTAGAACAGTGACTAAAGTTCAGTGCAGGGTACTGGGCAGAGACCGGCTAGTAACAGTGACTAAAGTTCAGGGCAGGGTACTGGGCAGAGACCGGCTAGTAACAGTGACTAAGGTTCAGTGCAGGGTACTGGGCAGAGGTCAACTAGAACAGTGACTAAGGTTCAGTGCAGGGTACTGGGCAGAGGTCAACTAGAACAGTGACTAAGGTTCAGTGCAGGGTACTGGGCAGAGGTCAACTAGAACAGTGACTAAGGTTCAGTGCAGGGTACTGGGTGGAGGTCAACTAGAACAGTGACTAAGGTTCAGTGCAGGGTACTGGGCGGAGATCAGCTAGAACAGTGACTAAGGTTCAGTGCAGGGTACTGGGCAGAGGTCAACTAGAACAGTGACTAAGGTTCAGTGCAGGGTACTGGGCAGAGGTTGGCTAGAACAGTGACTAAGGTTCAGTGCAGGGTACTGGGTGGAGGTCAGCTAGAACAGTGACTAAGGTTCAGTGCAGGGTACTGGGTGGAGGTCAGCTAGAACAGTGACTAAGGTTCAGTGGAGGGTACTGGGTGGAGGTCAGCTAGGACAGTGACTAAGGTTCAGTGCAGGGTACTGGGCGGAGGTCAGCTAGAACAGTGACTAAGGTTCAGTGCAGGGTACTGGGCAGAGACCGGCTAGTGGAGATGATTTAACAGTCTGATGGCCTCAGTCTCTTGGTCTTGGTCCCAGCTGTGAAGCACCTGTACTGTCTCCACCTTCTAGATGGAAGCGGGGTGAACAGGATGTGGCTCAGGTCCTTGATGATGTTAATGGCCTTCCTGTGACACCGGTGCTGTAGATGTCCTGGAGGGCAGGCAGTGTCTTCTTCACCATGCTGTCTATGTGAAGGGACCTTTTTTTTTTTTACATGTCTTTAAAAATAAATAAAAATAATTGTAATTGTTTTTTAAAATGTTTCCTTGAATTTTTAAAATTTTTGTGGTATCCAAATTGGTAGTTAGTCTCGTGCCATTGCTGCAACTCCCGTACGGACTCAGGAGAGGCGAAGGTCTAGAGCCGTGTGTCCTCTAAAACACAACCCAGCCGCACTGCTTCTTGACACAACGCTCGCTTAACCTGGAGACCAGCCGCACCAATGTGTCGGAGGAAACACTGTACACTTGGCGACCGTGTCAGCGTGCATTGCGCCCGGCAAGCCACACGAATCGCTAGTACGCGATGGGGCAAGAACATCCCTGCCGGCCAAACCTTCCCATTCACCTTGCATGGCCACGCAGTCATAGGTGAACAGAGAGTATAGAAGGGGGCTGACCAAACCTTCCCATTCCCCTTGCATGGCCACGCAGTCATAGGTGAACAGAGAGTATAGAAGAGGGCTGACCAAACACCCCTGTGTGGGCACCGTGTTGAGGATCAGCGTGGCGGAGGTGTTGTAGCCCATCTATATCACTTGGGGTCGGCCTGTCAAGAAGACCAGGACTCAGTTGCACCGGGAGGGGCTGAGACCCAGGGCCGAGACCCAGGGCCCTCAGCTTAGTGATGAGCTTGGAGGGTACTATGGTATTCTTCCATACAGTTGAAGTCAGAAGTTTACATACACCTTAGCCAAATACATTTAAACTCAGTTTTTCACAATTCCTGACATTTAATCCTGGTAAACATTCCCTGTCTCAGGTCAGTTAGGATCACCACTTTATTTTAAGAATGTGACATGTCAGAATAATAGTAGAGAGAATGATTTATTTCAGCTTTTATATCTTTCATCACATTCCCTGTGGGTCAGAAGATTACATACACTCAATTAGTATTTGTTATCATTGCTTTTAAATTGTTTAACTTAGGTCAAACGTTTCAGGTAGCCTTCCACAATCTTCCCACAATAAGTTGGGTGAAATTTGGCCCATTCCTCCTGACAGAGCTGGTGTAACTTAGTCAGGCTTGTAGGCCTCCGCACACACTTTCAGTTCTGACCATACATTTTCTGTAGGATTGAGGTCAGGGCTTTGTGATGGCCACTCCAATACCTTGACTTTGTGTCCTTAAGCCATTTTGCCACAACTTTGGAATTATGCTTGGGGTCATTGTCCATTTGGAAGACCCAATTGCGACCAAGCTTTACCTTCCTGACTGATGTCTTGAGATGTTGCTTCAATATATCCACATAATTTTCTTTCCTCGTGATGCCATCTATTTTGTGAAGTGCATCAGGCCCTCCGGCAGAAAAGCACCCCCACAACATGATGCTGCCACCCCCGTGCTTCACGGTTGGGATGGTGTTCTTCAGCTTGCAAGCCTCCGCCTTTTTCCTCTTAACATAACGATGGTCATTATGGCCAAACAGTTCTATTTTTGTTTCATCAGACCAGAGGACATTTCTCCAAAAAGTATGATCTTTGTCCCCATGTGCAGTTGCGAACAGTAGTCTGGCTTTTTTATGGCGGTTTTGGAGCAGTGGCTTCTTCCTTGCTGAGCGGCCTTTCAGGTTATGTCGATATAGGACTCGTTTTACTGTGGATATAGATACTTTTGTACCTGTTTCATCCAGCATCTTCACAGGGTCCTGTGCTGTTGTTCTGGGATTGATTTGCACTTTTTGCACCAAAGTATGTTCATCTCTAGGAGACAGAAAGCGTCTCCTTCCTGAGCGGTATGATGACTGTGTGGTCCCATGGTGTTTATACTTGCGTACTATTGTTTGTACAGATGAATGTGGTACCTTCAGGGGTTTGGAAATTGCTCCCAAGGATGAACCAGACTTGTGGAGGTCTACAAATTTTTTTTCCTGAGGTCTCGGCTGATTTCTTTAGATTTTTCCATGATGTCAAGCAAAGAGGCACTGAGTTTGAAGGTAGGCCTTGAAATACATCCACAGATACACCTCCAATTGACTCAAATGATGTCAATTAGCCTATCAGAAGTTTCTAAAGCCATGACATAATTTTCTGGCATTTTCCAAGCTGTTTAAAGGCACAGTCAACTTAGTGTATGTAAACTTCTGACCCACTGGAATTGCAATACAGTGAATTATAAGTGAAATAATCTGTCTGTAAACAATTTTTGTGTCATGCACATTTACATTTACATTTAAGTCATTTAGCAGACACTCTTATCCAGAGCACAATGTAGATGTCCTAACTGACTTGCCAAAACTATAGTTTGTTAACAAGAAATTTGTGGAGTTGTTGAAAAACGAGTTAATGACTCCAACCTAAGTGTATTTAAACTTCTGACTTCAACTGTAGATATTTCTCTTGTCCAGGTGGGATAGGAACACAAACCTGGAGTATGATGAAGTTGCTCCTTCCTATACAGATCTAAGATCAGTTTAGAACCCCCCTTAATGGTCTAGTACAGAGTTTGAGGAGGGCAAGCTGATCTGTGCTTAGGGCTATGGAAACTTCTACCTGGAGGTGAGGGGACACAGTTAATAGTAGATCTGGTACTGTGTGTGTAAGAGGGAGAGAGAGAAGGGGGGAAGAGAAAGGAGGTGGATGTTTTAGTTGCAATTAGTGTGTAAGTGGTGTATATGTACTAGCATGTGGCATGCGTTATGGACAATGATTGGTTGAAGACCTATGTGTGGCTTTTTGCTTGAGTCAGACTGTGTGTGTGGTGGGGGGGGGGGGGGGGGGGTAGGTTTAGGGTTACAGGTTAAGGTTCTGGAAAATAGGATTGTGAATGGATATTAATTTTACGTCCCCATGAGGATGGAAGAACATATTGTGTGTATTTAATAGCCGCTCCGCACTAATAGGATTTCTAGATTTCCCATCACCCCTCTTGATCTGCACAAATCCAGGGTACCGTCACTGTGACATCACAACATAGACAAGACAGTCTCAGCCTCTTAAAACACACACAAACACACACAAACACACACACAAACACACACACAAACACACACACAAACACACACCCTCCAAACACTTTCGAGCAAAACCACACCAGTCAACTCTTAAAATGTAAACTAATTGGTTGTGGGACTAAAACATGGGCTGTAAAACTATTTCCATTGCAAAGACCAATGCAAAACATGGTCAGCTTTAGTATCATTGACCTGTATTCTAATCAATCAGGATCATGCAGGGTGAATTAGGCAAGAACAGGATGTTGGCAAGCTAATCAAATGTTTGGTGAATATTAACTATTGACGGCATGAGCGTTGTGTCATTGATCGAGAGAGAGATGGGGATTAAATCTGGGGCCTAATTTAAATGAAGCCACTCCTGTGACACATATGGCAGGTTGAGAATCAGATCTAGTGAACAGCATTAAACGTAGTGTTCCTCCCAAATATCACCCCATTCCAATCCCTGTATAGTGCACTACTTCCTACTGAAAGAAATCAACAACCACAAAATGCTAATCCACCAAGACTGTTTCCAATGCCGCTTTCCAATTGAGCCTCAGGGAAAAACTAAAGGGACGTGGCTGACCAGCAAACTAATGTTGATTGGTTAAAATGAAGGTTGAGATAGGGTTCGGGTTAAGTGTTTGGTTAAGGTTAGGTATAACATTCAGATGTTGGCTAGTTGGGCTGTCAATGGGATGTTGGTCAGAGAAGTCCCTCTGTCTCTCTAGCAGTCCTCAGTGGAGGGCGTAAACATTTGAACCAGCCAATCGTGTCAGCCTTGGTATATTTGAATTCTATTGTCGTTGATGCCTGTTATCAGGAAGTTGCCCCACAACATGCATGAGGTCATAATATATATTTAACCTTAAATGTTTCATCTCCAAGTTGAGTTTTATGAGTAACTGAATAAATACTTCCCACTCTGACAGCATGATGATAACACTCTTCAGAAGCAAAGTACAACCTTTACATACTGGGAGGTGCACACACACACACACACACACACACACACACACACACACACACACACACACACACACACACATACAATAAGTTCCACCCATTGGGGATGTGACTAACTTATGGAGGAAGGAAATCAAGGCTCTTATCCAAGACAGACTGAAGTGTGCAAACAAATGAAAGGTTGGACTGTATTTGCAGACCCACCTAACTAGAGAGAGAAAGAGAGAGAGAGAGGTTCAGAGCTTAGAGAACGAAGAGCTAAAGATCATTAAGCACAATGGAATGTAGAACTGGCCAATATAGACAACAAATGCCTTCAACAGAGGCAAATAATGCTTTTAATGCATGGTCTTGACTGTTCTCAGGAATCTATATTTGTACATTGATGTTGTGTTTAATGCATGTGTCAGATTGATGTTGTGTATTTGACTGTTCAGTGAACACATTGATGTTGGTATCAGTAATGTACTGTACCTTGGCCCAGTGAACACATTGATGTTGTGTATCAGTAATTTGTGAACACATTGATGTTGTGTATCAGTAATGTACTGTACCTTGGCCCAGTGAACACATTGATGTTGTGTATCAGTAATGTACTGTACCTTGGCCCAGTGAACACATTGATGTTGTGTATCAGTAATGCCCAGTGAACACATTGATGTTGTGTATCAGCAATGTACTGGCCCAGTACATTGCTGTTGTGTATCAGTAATGTACTGCCCAGTGATCACATTGATGTTGTGTATCAGTAATGATGTTGTGTACACATTACATTGATGTTGTGTATCAGTATACTGTACCTTGGCCCAGTGAACACATTGATGTTGTGTATCAGTAAATGTACCTTGGCCCAGTGAACACATTGATGTTGTGTATCAGTAATGTACTGGCCCAGTGAACACATTGATGTTGTGTATCAGTAATGTACTGTATCAGTACCTTGGCCCAGTGAACACATTGATGTTGTGTATCAGTAATGTACTGTACCTTGGCCCAGTGAACACATTGATGTTGTGTATCAGTAATGTACTGTACCTTGGCCCAGTGAACACATTGATGTTGTGTATCAGTAATGTACTGTACCTTGGCCCAGTGAACACATTGATGTTGTGTATCAGTAATGTACTGTACCTTGGCCCAGTGATCACATTGATGTTGTGTATCAGTAATGTACTGTACCTTGGCCCAGTGAACACATTGATGTTGTGTATCAGTAATGTACTGTACCTTGGCCCAGTGATCACATTGATGTTGTGTATCAGTAATGTACTGTACCTTGGCCCAGTGAACACATTGATGTTGTGTATCAGTAATGTACTGTACCTTGGCCCAGTGAACACATTGATATCAGTAATGTACTGTACCTTGGCCCAGTGATCACATTGATGTTGTGTATCAGTAATGTACTGTACCTTGGCCCAGTGAACACATTGATGTTGTGTATCAGTAATGTACTGTACCTTGGCCCAGTGATCACATTGATGTTGTGTATCAGTAATGTACTGTATCTTGGCCCAGTGATCACATTGATGTTGTGTATCAGTAATGTACTGTATCGTGGCCCAGTGAACACATTGATGTTGTGTATCAGTAATGTACTGTATCTTGGCCCAGTGAACATATTGATGTTGTGTATCAGTAATTTACTGTATCGTGGCCCAGTGCACATTGATGTTGTGTATCAGTGAACACATTGATGTTGTGTATCAGTAATGTACTGTATCTTGGCCCAGTGAACACATTGATGTTGTGTATCAGTAATGTCACATTGATGTTGTGTATACTGTATTGGCCCAGTGACACATTGATGTTGTGTATCAGTAATGTACTGTACCTTGCCCAGTGATCACATTGATGTTGTGTATCAGTAATGTACTGTATCTTGGCCCAGTGAACACATTGATGTTGTGATCAGTTGTGTATCAGTGTATTGATGTTGTGTATCAGTAATGTACTGTATATTGGCCCAGTGAACACATTGATGTTGTGTATCAGTGAACACATTGATGTTGTGTATCAGTAATGTACTGTATATTGGCCCAGTGAACATATTGATGTTGTGTATCAGTAATGTACTGTATCGTGGCCCAGTGAACACATTGATGTTGTGTATCAGTAATGTATTATATAGTGGCCCAGTGAACATATTGATGTTGTGATCAGTTGTGAATCAGTGAACATATTGATGTTGTGTATCAGTAATGTACTGTATATTGGCCCAGTGAACACATTGATGTTGTGAATCAGTAATGTACTGTATCTTGACCCAGTGAACACATTGATGTTGTGTATACTGTATCTTGGCCCAGTGATCACATTGATGTTGTGAATCAGTAATGTACAGTGATCACATTGATGTTGTGAATCAGTAATGTACTGTATCTTGGCCCAGTGAACACATTGATGTTGTGAATCAGTAATGTACTGTATCTTGGCCCAGTGATCACATTGATGTTGTGAATCAGTAATGTACTGTATATTGGCCCAGTGAACACATTGATGTTGTGAATCAGTAATGTACTGTATCTTGGCCCAGTGATCACATTGACTGTCATGTTAATAGTCTGTGGTAACGACATGGGCATTTATACAGCAGTCAAGGACCTTGAGGTTTTAAAACAAACACACACAAGTCCCCACACACTGATGTGCTCACCATCACACCTTCAGTTCACAGTGAAGTTGCTATAGTTAAAATTGAAGATGCACACACAGAAACACACACACTGTAAGGGCACAGCACTGAGAGGTAACAGCTCTGGCAGGGCACACAGAAACACAGTCCACTGAGACCACACCTCTCTGGCAGGGCACAGTACCACTGAGACACACACCTCTCTGGCAGGTCACAGTGCCACTGAGACACACACCTCTCTGGCAGGAAACAGTACCACTGAGACACACACCTCTCTGGCAGGGCACAGTACCACTGAGACACACACCCCTTCTGGTGAGCAGACATACACCTCTCTGGCATGGCACAGTACCACTGACATACACCTCTCTGGCAGGGCACAGTACCACTGTAACTCTCTCAGGGCACAGTACCACTGAGACACACCTCTCAGGCAGGGCACAGGGACACACACCTCCTGGTGGCTGAGACACACACCTCCCTGGCAGGGCACAGTACCACTGGCAGGGCACAGTACCACTGAAATACACACCTCTCTGGCAGGGCACAGTACCACTGAGACACACACCTCTCTGGCAGGGCACAGTACCACTGAGACACACACCTCTCTGGCAGGGCACAGTACCACTGAGACACACACCTCTCTGGCAGGGCACAGTACCACTGAGACACACACCTCTCTGGCAGGGCACAGTACCACTGAGACACACACCTCTCTGGCAGGGCACAGTACCACTGAGACACACACCTCTCTGGCAGGGCACAGTGCCACTGAGACACACAACTCTCTGGCAGGGCACAGTGCCACTGAGACACACACCTCTCTGGCAGTGCACAGTACCACTGAGACACACACCTCTCTGGCAGGGCACAGTACCACTGAGACACACACCTCTCTGGCAGGGCACAGTACCACTGAGACACACACCTCTCTGGCAGGGCACAGTACCACTGAGACACACACCTCTCTGGCAGGGCACAGTACCACTGAGACACACCTCTCTGGCAGGGCACAGTGCCACTGAGACACACCTCTCTGGCAGGGCACAGTACCACTGAGACACACACCTCTCTGGCAGGGCACAGTGCCACTGAGACACACACCTCTCTGGCAGGGCACAGTACCACTGAGACACACACCTCTCTGGCACACAGTACCACTGAGACACACCTCTCTGGCAGGGCACAGTACCACTGAGACACCACCTCTCTGGCAGGGCACAGTACCACTGAGACACACACCTCTCTGGCAGGGCAGGGCACAGTACCACTGAGACACACCTCTCTGGCAGGGCACAGTACCACTGAGACACACCTCTCTGGACACACACTCTCTGGCAGGGCACAGTGAGACACACACTCTGGCAGGGCACAGTACCACTGAGACACACACTGGCAGGGCACAGTACCACACACACCTCTCTGGCAGGGCACAGTACCACTGAGACACACACCTCTCTGGCAGGGCACAGTGCCACTGAGACACACACCTCTCTGGCAGGGCACAGTACCACTGAGACCACCTCTCTGGCAGGGCACAGTACCACACACACCTCTCTGGCAGGGCACAGTACCACTGAGAACTCTCTGGCAGGGCACAGTACCACTGAGACACACACCTCTCTGGCAGGGGCACAGACACACACCACTGGCAGGGAGACCACTGAGACACCTCTCTGGCAGGGGCACAGACACCACTGAGGGCACACACACACCTCTCTGGCAGGGCACAGTGCCACTGAGCACACTGAGACACACCTCTCTGGCAGGGCACAGTGCCACCACTGAGACACACACCTCTCTGGCAGGGCACAGTACCACTGAGACACACACCTGGCAGGGCACAGTCTGGCAGCAGGGCACAGTACCACTGAGACACACCTCTCTGGCAGGGCACACACACACACTCTCTGGCAGGGCACAGTGCCACTGAGACACACACCTCTCTGGTAGGGCACATACCACTGAGACACACACTCTCTCTGGCAGGGCACAGTACCACTGAGACACACACCTCTCTTTACCACTGTCTGGCAGGGCACAGACCACTGAGCTGGCAGGGCACAGTACCACTGAGACAGAAGACGCACAGTACCACTCAAATGACTTGAGACACACACCTCTCTGGTGTACCACTGAGACACACACCTCTCTGGCAGGGCACAGTACCACTGAGACACACACCTCCTGGCAGGGCACAGTACCACTGACACACACCTCTCTAGGGCACAGTACCATGAGATGTGTCTCTGGCAGGGCACAGTACCACTGAGTCATGGCAGGCACAGTACCACTGGTCTGGCAGGGCACAGTCATCTGGCAGGGCACAGTACCACTGAGAATAACAGTGCCACTGGTTGTGATGTCTGCAGGGCGTGCCACAGTCACCACTGAGACACACACCTCTCTGGCAGGGCACATTTTCCTGGCAGGGCACAGTACCACTGAGACACACACCTCTCTGGCAGGGCACAGACTGAGATACTCTCTGGCAGGGCACAGTACCACTGAGACACACACCTCTCTAAAGGGCACAGTACCACTGAACACTGAGACACACACCTCCCTGTAGGGCACAGTACCACTGAGACTCTCTGGAGGAGGACACACCTCTCTGATGCCCTTGTACCACTCACACACCTCTCTGGCAGGGCACAGTACCACTGAGACACACACTACTACCACTTCCTGGCAGGGCACAGTGCCATCAAGGTTCAGACACAGTGCCACTGAGTCACCTCTCTTGCACAGTACCAAGTCTGGCAGGGCACAGTACCACTGCTGGCATATACCACTGAGACACACACCTCTCTGGAGGCAGTACCACTACATAGTTTTTACCACTGAGCATTGCAATATAATATTATACAGTAATTAATGAATAGGTTTTGTTAATAACTTGCATTGAAGACTCACCTTGAAGACCTCTGAAAAGAACCCTGACCCGATCTTCTCACATACGAAGTCATCGATGCGCGCCAGGCTGGAAACGGCACTCCGCAGTGCCCGGTACGACGAGGGCCTGATCCGATTGGGCGCTCCCCACAGAAGTGAATACCGAGTCATACCTCTCTGCATCTATACAGGGGCTCGGCAGCAACCTCTGGCAGGTGATGCGTCGCTGTGCCATCAAGGTTCGTGCAGAAGTGCTATACAAGGAGGCCATCACAGCGGCGACAGTGCCCGGTACGACAGGGCCTTTCACAGCTACAGAGACACGTGCACGTTTAAACCGCAGTCCGGCATCCACGCGCGGTTCCCATCGCCTCGGAATGGCAAATGTCCTCCGTCGTGCGAGGGGATTAATTGGTTGTTGAAACCTCGGTAGAGACCCCGTGTCGGCTGTTACCGTCCTGATAAATCAATCGGGAAAACGAATAGGCTTTCCCTTCTCCTCACCAGATCAGCATCGCCATCACCTCTTGTCTCCCTCTCTTTCCACTCATTCAGTCCTCATGCGGAATCCAGCGTTCGGTGCGTGAGGAGGCTTGGTTCACTTCGTCATCCCGTTAACGGGTGATACAGGCACTGAACGGTACCGTCCTCGCTGCTGACGGTGGAGGAGGTGCATGCAGCCGGTTCCTTCTCCTATAGCCAGCCTATCACAATGTCTCAGTCGATGCAGGCTCGTCCTAGCGGCGATGGAACCTATTGCTGCATGCAAAAAGACCACAGCTGTCACTGTCAGGGAGAGAAGGAAGTCGTTTAAGAACAGCCTATTCGTTATAGTTTATAGTTCATCCAAGTCAAAGGGAAAACCTTCAACTATAGTCAGCCATTCCCCCTCTTGTTAATTTTTCTATCGCACTCTTTCAGCACCACCTCATTGCAATATATTATTCTGAATATGGTCGGCTACAATTAATCAACACTAGCTACATTTTGGCCCTATTATTAATCCTGATCCTACGGGGTGTTTCATAGGATCCAATGTTGCTGTAGCAGACGGCCGCTACTAAAGCACCTTGTGTGGCGATAAACCATGCCCTCAGCTGCCCGCTCCTCTCCACTTGACAAATAGAGCTGGTGAATTAAGCTGACTGACATAAACAGCGAAAATATTCATTGCTGCAAGACAGATCATCAAAATAAAACGAGCTTGATTGCACTTTCCATCAGACACTGTAGTGTTAATAATGGAAGAGCTCGCTCAGAATACAACCGTAAATTCATTACCGGGGGGATTTCTGCCTGGATGATTGCTATAATGGCCGAATAAGCCGGATATCCAACGGTTTTACCTGTCTTTGCAAAGCAGTATCGGATGATGTAGGAATTGTGTTGGCTTCTCGGTCAAAACAGTCACAATAAAATAATCGATCGTTACAATAACTGCAGATGGTCTATCGACGGTAAATCTACCGTGTATTTCGATCCGTTTCTTGGTCTGATTCCCAGTGCCGTCGATCTCTCAACCATAATAATAATGTTCTCTTGAAGCGCTTCTAAACGAGCTCTCTGATTGGACGACACACGGGGCGGGGCCTGAGAGAAAATAACGTGAAGCGGAAGTGTCACTGCAATGACACTTTTTCCTTTTTAATATTGTATTATTCTGTTTCACTGTGCCACTGCTGCTTTTACTGTACACGCTGGAACTTGAAGCAATGGTGCCCCTCGCTGAAAACCCTGATGACGAGCTCAAACTACTGCAGATATTCAAACATATGGTCAGGTTTCTAAGCAAATTCATACTCTTTTGACATTAAAGCAAGTAGCAGAATTTGAAAGCTCATTTGAATAAAATATATTTTATTGCATATTTAACTGTTGGGATGTCAGTGGACATTCAAAACAATGCGTTTTTGTATAGGCTGCATTTTTCCTTGGCACATAAAAACCTTAGGCTACAGGACAAAACAAAAGCACCATAGCTTCCACCAGGATGCAAAACATTACCTCACTGAGCATGACAAATTCCCCCGACCATCCACATCAGTTTGTAATGAGCACATGAAAGTCTGACAGCTCAAAGTGAAAGATACTTCTAATGCCGCGTTCAAAACAACTGGGAACTCGGAAAATAGACGAGGTCAAATCATGACGTCAGAAAGTCGGAGCTCTAGAATGATTTTTACCCAGTCGGAGCTCGTTTGTTTTCTGAACCCGGTTGGTTTGAACGCACTGAGGTCGGAAGTCGGAGAATTCTGAGTTCCCAGTTGTTTTGAAGGCGGCATAAATCCACGGCCCTGAGTGATTCCTATTATGGGACTGGTGTGTGCGTGGTGAATGAGGACATCATTGCGTGATTTCATTCTGAATCGCAACACTCCAATCTGTGATGATTTAGTCACAGGAACCAACGTTTTCCCAGCCACCGTGCTTCTACATCTGCATTGCTTTCTGTTTGGGGATTTAGGCTGTGTTTCTGTATAGCACTTTGTGACATCAGCTGATGTAAAAAGGGCTTTATAAATACATTTGATTGAGAACACAAACAAAAACTGAATCGACTAGCTCAGGTTCTCCATTTCTCTTTCAATCATAGATCTGAACAGCACACCACCTTTGCAATGACACCGGACATACTATGCTATTGATCAAATGTAATTGGAGCATATACTCCCCCCGGTGGTCAAATTGAAGAAGACATTGTCAGCAGAAAAGATTAGCCTACATTTCTGAGATTGTTGGTCGGTTTCCCGGATACAGATTAAGGACACTCTTGGATTTACAAGCATGCTCAATGGCTTAATCTGTGTCCGGGAAACCAGCCTGAAGTGTACCATTGCTGCTACGGGGAAATATAATGGTCAGTTTCACAGAGAAAATGTCAAAAACACACTTAGGAAATACAATGTTGTCCTCAGTATAATGTACATTTTATTATAATATTTGTTCTGGCATAATTGTAGGACAGTAACCATTGACATTTAATATGAAACATTATCAACGATATCCTTTCAAATGATCATAATATGCACATGTCTTTATACAGTAGATCACGTTAACTTGTTGAAAAAGCGCCAGTCATTGAAGAGACGTGGTGGTATATCACATCACCCATCAATTACCCGTCATTTGAACATGGACTACACCATAACACATGACATTCTCATAATACCGTCTCTCTCCAATCAGGTTCCAACGTCTCGTTAGTGGTGGACAAATACAGTGTAGAGAGAAAACCTTATTGGACATTACACAACAAAACCCTGACGCAACATATAGCTGTCGGACAGTCACCACCTGTATCCCAAATGGCACCCTATTCCCGATATAGTGCGCTACTTTTGACCGGGACCCATAGTAGTGCAATATGTAAGTAGTGCACTATGAAGGGAATAGGGCTCTGGTCAAATGTAGGGCACTATGAAGGGAATAGGGCTCTAGTCAAATATAGAGCACTATGAAGGGAATAGGGCTCTGGTCAAATGTAGGGCACTATGTAGGGAATAGGGCTCTGGTCAAATGTAGTGTACTATATAGGGAGTCATTTGGGACACAAGCCAGGAACACACAATGACAGGACACATAAAGGCTCTTTGGACAAGCATAGGGCACTTTGTGACGAAGACACAACAGACATACTGTAGTGGACGAGTGACTCACTAACCTGGCGACAGTCTGTTGTTAAAGAACGAATGAGAAGGCTGGACGACTGACAGGACGGCATGTGCAAACAGACAGTGTGAGTGTGTCTGCCTGTCTGTGTCAGTGCATACATTCCTCTGTCTTCTAGGACTGTCATTCATCCCAGAATAAACATCTCTGTATATTCACGATGCGGTCGTTGACGCCCCGCGCCAGGTATCTAGCTGGGTGGTGGCCGTGGCGACGCTCCCCGGGTCTCTCCAACCGCCGAAGGTCTTCTCCAGGTACACAGCGGTGGCCAGGGAGAGACGGTCCTGCTGCTTCCCCACTACCAGCTGCAGTCCCAAGGGTAAACCCTCCGCGCTCAGCCCCAATGGACACTGGGTCACCGGAAGACCCAGAATATTAAAGATACCTGAGGGATGAGAGAAGGGAACCGTGTCAGAGCTGATAAACATGTGGATCTGTACTTCAGGCAATGGCTGTCATTTAGGGATAGATATTTTCCTGACCAGGTAAAGAACATACGAGGCTCTGCAAACTACTGCCTACCTTCCACCACTGACACCAAGCTAGATAAAGCACCACTGACCAGTGTAGGAGAAGTTGAAGGGGGTGAAGAGGGGATGGTGGTGTTTGGGGGCGAGGTGCGGGTGAGAGGGGTAGAGCAGCACCCCGTCTGTCCCCAACAGTTCCTCCAGGTCCTTCTGGAGAGACTCCTTCTGCTGCAGGATGAACTGGGTGGGCTGGGACCTCTGGAACATCTCTACCAGGACCAGACCTGAGAGAGGAGGTAGAGAGAGAGAGAGGCAGAGAGAGAGAGAGAGAGGTAGAGAGAGAGAGAGAGGTAGAGAGAGAGAGAGAGAGAGAGTAGAGGGAGGAGAGAGAGAGAGAGAGGTAGAGAGAGGCAGAGAGAGGAGAGGTAGAGAGAGGAGAGAGAGAGGTAGAGGGAGGTAGAGGTAGAGAGAGGCAGAGAGAGAGAGAGGTAGAGAGAGGCAGAGAGTAGAGGAGAGGTAGAGGAGGCAGAGAGAGGTAGAGGGGAGGGCAGAGAGAGAGGTAGAGGGAGGTAGAGGTAGAGAGAGAGGTAGAGAGAGGAGGGAGAGAGAGAGGCAGAGAGAGAGAGGTAGAGAGAGGTAGAGAGAGGAGAGCGAGGTAGAGAGAGGTAGAGAGGTAGGTAGAGGTAGAGAGGAGAGGTAGAGAGAGAGGTAGAGAGAGGTAGAGAGGCAGAGAGAGAGAGAGAGAGAGAGAGTGGCAACGAGAGGGAAAAAGGACAGTCATTTGTATGTACCAACACACTCCCAGTCTGACGTGGGTCGGGACCAGTGAAACATCTCTACCAGGACCAGAACTGAGAAGAGTTCTGGTTATTTAATTTACAACAATGTGCCCCACTTTCAAGAGCCCGGAGTTAAATGAAAGACAATATAACATTATCCCCAGTGACAGACAACATGACATAGTAGACAAGGGAGAGAGAGAAAAGGAGGGAGGAACAGAGAAGTAGGGGAGGCCTACTACATGTCCTTAAACCATCACACACCATCACATAACCAACACATAACAATCACACACCTATAGCAGCCACGGTGTGCTTGGAGAGTCCCACAGTCCACTTAGCCATCTCCCATAGAGGCCACACCTTCTTCCCATGGTCAGACATCAGCTCTGCAAACGATGTGGGCTGCTGTTGGACGAACAGGCATATAGACCATTAAGGCAATACTATACATTCAAGCACTCACCAATCACTCAGAGACAAGCAAAAACTCACACAAATAGATACACACCTTTCCATCCTTCCCCGGGGCTCCCATCATCGCACTCCAGATCTGGAAGGAGTATTTGAGCTGAGGAATCTTCAGCTGCTGAACTTTGACCCCCAGGTCTGCCTCCAGACGCTCTACCACCTGGGGAAGACATGGTGACACTGAATTCTCTAATGTTCTCTCCCTGCCTCTCTCTATTTCCATCCTCTAATCTTCCTCTGTCTCTCCTGATTCAACCATTTCCCTCATCTCTTATCTCCTTTTCTCTCTCTACCTCCTTTGCTCTATCTCCCCCTTTCTTCCTCCAACTCACCCTCCTCTCTCGCTCTTACCCTCCTCTGAGCCAGGACTAGCTGCTGGTCGACAGGAGACACCAGAGGAACTCTCCTGTCTCCCTCCCTCCTCTCTCTCTCTCTCTCTTATCCTCCTCTGAGCCAGGACTAGCTGCTGGTCGACAGGAGACACCAGAGGAACTCTCCTGTCTCCCCCTCTCTCTCTCTCTCTTACCCTCCTCTGAGCCAGGACTAGCTGCTGGTCGACAGGAGACACCAGAGGAACTCTCCTGTCTCCCTCCTCTCTCTCTCTCTCTTACCCTCCTCTGAGCCAGGACTAGCTGCTGGTCGACAGGAGACACCAGAGGAACTCTCCTGTCTCCCTCCCCTCCTCCCCCTCTCTCTCTTACCCTCCTCTGAGCCAGGACTAGCTGCTGGTCGACAGGAGACACCAGAGGAACTCTCCTGTCTCCCTCCCCTCCTCCCCTCTCTCTCTCTCTTACCCTCCTCTGAGCCAGGACTAGCTGCTGGTCGACAGGAGACACCAGAGGAACTCTCCTGTCTCCCTCCTCTCTCTCTCTCTCTTACCCTCCTCTGAGCCAGGACTAGCTGCTGGTCGACAGGAGACACCAGAGGAACTCTCCTGTCTCCCTCCCCTCTCCCCCTCTCTCTCTTACCCTCCTCTGAGCCAGGACTAGCTGCTGGTCGACAGGAGACACCAGAGGAACTCTCCTGTACAGAGGAGGCTGCTGGATACAACACCTACGACAGGGAGAAGAACCTACACCTGTCTCCCGTTAGATCCACCTCAGACGACAGGGACAACCTGCCAGATCTGAGCAGAGAGGAGAAGCTGCTACACCTCGACAGTAGTCAACTGACACTGGTACAGAGAGGAGCCAGAGGAACTCTCCTGTCTCCCTCCCCTCCTCCCCCTCTCTCTCTCTCTTACCCTCCTCTGAGCCAGGACTAGCAGGTCCTGGTCGACAGGAGACACCAGAGGAACTCTCCTGCCCCGAGGCCGGGGAACTGACCCCTAGATACTACACCTCTACTCTTACCCTCCTCTGAGCCAGGAGAGACAGGAGAACAGAGGAACTCTCCTGTTAGATACTACACCTCTCTCTGAGAGAGAGAACTGACCCTGTTGATACTACACCTACAGAGAGAGAGAAAGAACAGAGACACCAGAGAGAACTGACCCTGTCTCCCTACTACACCTACAGAGAGAGAGGAGAACTGACCCCCTACACCTACTCGTTAGATACTTACACCTCCTCAGAGGAGGAGAACTGCTAGATACTACACCTACAGAGACACCAGAGAGAACTGACCCCTGTCTACCCTACAGAGAGAGAGAGAGAGAACTGACCCACGTTAGATACTACACCTACAGAGACAGAGAGAGAACCCCTCGTTAGATACTACCCCTACAGAGAGAGAGAGGAGAACTCCCATGTTAGATACTACACCTACAGAGAGAGAGGAGAACTGAGCCAGATACTACACCTACAGAGAGAGCTGCTGGATACTACACCTCGACCCACAGGACTACACCTACAGAGGAGAGCCTCCATCGTGAGGACACCTACAGAGAAGAACCGTAGTCTCTTCAGATCCACCTCAGACGACAGGGACAACCTGCAGATGGAGAGGCAGAGAGAGAGAAGACATGTTAGATACTACACCTACAGAGAGAGAGAGGAGAACATATCTGGGTGTTATTAGGACATGTAGACGTTAGATCAATGTTCATCTGTGCATGTTGAGAGAGAGGAGAACTGACCCATGTTAGATACTACACCTACAGAGAGAGAGTTGGAGAACTCCCATAACACTACACCTGAGCATGGGCAGACCCAGGATACAACACCTACAGAGAGAGAGAGAGGAGAACTGACCCATGTTAGATACTACACCTACAGAGAGAGGAGAACTGACCCACGTTAGATACTACACCTACAGAGAGAGAGGGAGAACTGACCCACGTTAGATACTACACCTACAGAGAGAGAGAAGAACTGACCCACGTTAGATACTACACCTACAGAGAGAGAACTGACCCACGTTAGATACTACACCGACAGAGAGAGAACTGACCCACGTTAGATACTACACCTACAGAGAGAGAGAGAGAACTGACCCACGTTAGATACTACACCTACAGAGAGAGAACTGACCCACGTTAGACACTACACCTACAGAGAGAGAGAGGAGAACTGACCCACGTTAGATACTACACCTACAGAGAGAACTGACCCACGTTAGATACTACACCTACAGAGAGAGAGGAGAACTGACCCACGTTAGATACTACACCTGTCTAGAGGGAGGATAATGGACAATATCAGTAGAACACCCAGAAACACACACACCTGCAAGCTAAAAAACACACAAACACACAAAGGACGTGTATGTTGATGATTCAACCATATATACATCAGCAACCACAGCTAATGAAGTCACTGAAACCCTTAACAAAGAGTTGCAGTCTGTTTAGGAATGGGTGTCCAGTAATAAACTGGTCCTGAACATCTTAAACTAAGAGCCTTGTATTTAGTACCAATCACTCCCTAAGTTCTAGACCTCAGCTGAATCTGGTAATGAATGGTGTGGCTGTTGAACAAGTTGAGGAGACTAAATGACTTGGTATTCCCTTAGATTGTAAACTGTCATGGTCAAAACATATAGATTCAATGGTTGTAAAGACGGGGAGAAGTCTTGTAGCCTCTAGTTTTGTCTTATCTTGATTATTGTCCAATCAAGTGTTGCAAAGAAAGACCTAGTTAAGCTGTAGCTCATTGTAATCAGAGGGCTCATATAAACACTATGCTGCCAGTCTCTCTTGGCTAACAGTTGAGAAGAGACTGACTGCATCACTTCTTCTTTTGATGAGAAACATTGTGTTGAAAATCCCAACTTGTTTACATAGTCAACTTACAGTGCATTCGGAAAGTATTCAGACCCCTTAACCTTTTCTACATTTTGTCACGTTAGAGCCTTATTCTAAACCAGATTAAATAGTTGGTTTCCCCTCAACAATCTCCACACAATACCCCATAATGACAAAGCAAAAACAGTTTAAAAAAAAAAGTTTGCTAATGTATAAAAAAATACAAAAATGAAAATATCTGAATTACATAAGTATTCAGACCCTTTACTCAATACTTTGAGGCACCTTTGGCAGTAATTACAGCCTTGAGTCTTCTTGGGTATGACGCTATAAGCTTGGCACACCTGTATTTGGGGAGTTTCTCCCATTCTTCTCTGCAGATCCTCTCAAGCTCTTTCAGGTTGGATGGGGAGCATCACTGCAAAGCTATTTTCAGGTCTCTCCAGAGATGTTCGATAGGGTTCAAGTCCGGGCTCTGGCTGGGCCACTCAAGGATATTCAGAGACTTGTCACGTAGCCACTCTTGCATTGTCTTGGCTGTGTGCTTAGGGTTGTTGTCCTGTTGGAAGGTGAACCTTGGCCCTCGTTTGAGGTCCTGAGCACTCTGGAGCAGGTTTTGATCTCTCTGCACCTTGCTCTGTTCATCTTTCCCTCAATCCTGACTAGTCTCCCAGTCCCTGCCGCTGAAAAACATCCCCACAGCATTATGCTGTCATCACCATGCTTCACTGTAGGGATGGTGCCAGATTTCTCCATATATGACTCTTGGCATTCAGGCCAAACAGTTCAATCTTGGCCACAGCACCTCAGCCACGCTCAAGGTCCTAAACGATATCATAACCGCCATCGATAAGAGACATTACTGTGCAGCCATATTCATCGACCTGGCCAAGACTTTCGACTCTGTCAATCACCACATTCTTATTGGCAGACTCGACAGCCTTGGGACCTCAAATGACTGCATCGCCTGGTTTACCAACTACTTCTCTGACAGAGTTCAGTGTGTCAAATCGGAGGGCCTGTTGTCCGGACCTCTGGCAGTCTCTACACAGGGTTCAATTATCGGGCCGACTCTCTTCTCTGTATACATCAATGATGTCGCTCTTGCTGCTGGGGATTCTCTGATCCACCTCTACGCAGATGACAAGATTCTGTATACTTCTGGCCCTTCTTTGGACACTGTGTTAACTAACCTCCAGACGAGCTTCAATGCCATACAACTCTCCTTCTGTGGCCTCCAATTGCTCTTAAATGCAAGTAAAACTAAATGCATGCTCTTCAACCAATTGCTGCCCGCACCTGCCCACCCATCCAGCATCACTACTCTGGACGGCTCTGACTTAGAATACGTGGACAACTACAAACACCTGGGTGTCTGGTTAGACTGTAAAGTCTCCTTCCAGACTCACATTAAGCATCTCCAATCCAAAATTAAATCTAGAATTGGCTTCCTATACCGCAACAAAGCATCCTTCACTCATGCTGCCAAACATACCCTCGTAAAACTGACCATCCTACCGGTCCTCGACTTCCGAGATGTAATCTATAAAATAGCCTCTAACACTCTACTCAACAAATTGGATGCAGTCTATCACAGTGTCATCCGTTTTGTCACCAAAGCCCCATATACTACCCACCACTGCGACCTGTACGCTCTCGTTGGTTGGCCCTCGCTTCATACTCGTCGCCAAACCCACTGGCTACAGGTTATCTCCAAGTCTCTGCTAGGTAAAGCCCCACCTTATCTCAGCTCACTGGTCACCATAGCAGCACCCACTCGTAGCACGCGCTCCAGCAGGTATATCTCACTGGTCATCCCCAAAGCCAATTCCTCCTTTGGTCGACTTTCCTTCCAGTTCTCTGCTGCCAATGACTGGAACGAACTGCAAAAATCACTGAAGCTGGATACTCATATCTTCCTCACTAACTTTAAGCACCAGCTGTCAGAGCAGTTTACAGATCACTGCACCTGTACATAGCCCATCTGTAAACAGCCCATCTATCTACCTACCTCATCCCCATACTGTATTGATTTATTTATCTTGCTCCTTTGCACCCCAGTATCTCTACTTGCACATTCATCTTCTGCACATCTACCACTCCAGTGTGTAATTGCTATATTGTAATTACTTCGCCACCATGGCCTATTTATTGCCTTAACTCCCTTATCTTACCTCATTTGCACTCACTGTATATAGACTTCTTGTTTTATTTTTTCTACTGTATTATTGACTGTATGTTTCGTTTATTCCATGTGTAACTCTGTGTTGTTGTATGTGTCGAATTACTACGCTTTATCTTGGCCAGGTAGCAGTTGCGAATGAGAACTTGTTCTCAACTAGCCTACTTGGTTAAATAAAGGTGAAATAAAAATATATATAAAAACAAAATGCCACCAGATGTCTTTTCACAGTCCCCAAATCCACAACAAATTCAAGAAAGCGTACAGTATTACATAGAGCCATTATTCAATGGAACTCTGTTGCTCAAATGAACAGCAAACCTGGTTTAAAAAACAGATAAAGCAACACCTCACGGCACAACGCCTCTCCCCTATTTCACCTAGATAGTTTGTGTGTATTGTATTGACATGAAAGCTGTGTGCCCTTTTTAAATGATTGTAGTTCTGTCCTTGAGCTGTTCTTGTCTAACGATGTTCTGTATCATGTTTCATGTTCTGTGTTGAACCCCAGGAAGAGTAGCTGTTGCTTTAACAACAGCTTATGGGGATAGTAATAACATACCAAATATTAAAATACACACACACCTGCAATTAAACACAACCACACGCACGATTAGAAGGAACTGGCCCTGTTACATCCTACAGAGACAGCAGATTGGTGAGTGTCTCACACACACAGGACGTGTCCCTCTACAACACGGGGACAGATACAAACCTCCATGCACACAACACTCACACACAGGACGTGTCCCTCTACAACACGGGGACAGATACAAACCTCCATGCACACAACACTCACACACAGGACGTGTCCCTCTACAACACGGGACAGATACAAACCTCCATGCACACAACACTCACACACAGGACGTGTCCCTCTACAACACGGGACAGATACAAACCTCCATGCACACAACACTCACACACAGGACGTGTCCTCTACAACACGGGACAGATACAAACCTCCATGCACACAACACTCACACACAGGACGTGTCCCTCTACAACAACGGGACAGATACAAACCTCCATGCACACAACACTCACACACAGGACGTGTCCTCTGCAACACGGGACAGATACAAACCTCCATGCACACAACACTCACACACAGGACGTGTCCCTCTACAACACGGGACAGATACAAACCTCCATGCACACAACACTCACACACAGGACGTGTCCTCTACAACGTGGGACAGATACAAACCTCCATGCACACAACACTCACACACAGGACATGTCAAACCTCCTGCAACACAGGGGACAGATACAAACCTCCATGCACACAACACTCACACACAGGACGTGTCCCTCTACAACGTGGGATAGATACAAACCTCCATGCACACAACACTCACACACAGGACATGTCTCTCTACAACGTGGGATAGATACAAACCTCCATGCACACAACACTCACACACAGGACGTGTCCCTCTACAACACGGGACAGATACAAACCTCCATGCACACAACACTCACACACAGGACGTGTCCCTCTACAACGTGGGACAGATACAAACCTCCATGCACACAACACTCACACACAGGACGTGTCTCTCTACAACGTGGGATAGATACAAACCTCCATGCACACAACACTCACACACAGGACGTGTCTCTCTGCAACACAACGTGGGACAGATACAAACCTCCATGCACACAACACTCACACACAGGACGTGTCTCTCTACAACGTGGGACAGATACAAACCTCCATGCACACAACACTCACACACAGGACGTGTCTCTCTACAACGTGGGATAGATACAAACCTCCATGCACACAACACTCACACACAGGACGTGTCCCTCTACAACGTGGGATAGATACAAACCTCCATGCACACAACACTCACACACAGGACATGTCTCTCTGCAACACGGGACAGATACAAACCTCCATGCACACAACACTCACACACAGGACGTGTCCCTCTACAACGTGGGACAGATACAAACCTCCATGCACACAACACTCACACACAGGACGTGTCTCTCTACAACGTGGGACAGATACAAACCTCCATGCACACAACACTCACACACAGGACATGTCTCTCTGCAACACGGGACAGATACAAACCTCCATGCACACAACACTCACACACAGGACGTGTCCCTCTACAACGTGGGATAGATACAAACCTCCATGCACACAACACTCACACACAGGACGTGTCTCTCTACAACACGGGACAGATACAAACCTCCATGCACACAACACTCACACACAGGACATGTCTCTCTGCAACACGGGACAGATACAAACCTCCATGCACACAACACTCACACACAGGACGTGTCCCTCTCACACACAACGTGGGACAGATACAAACCTCCATGCACACAACACTCACACACAGGACGTGTCTCTCTGCAACACGGGACAGATACAAACCTCCATGAACACAACACTCACACACAGGACGTGTCTCTCTACAACACGGGACAGATACAAACCTCCTGCACACAACACTCACACACAGGACGTGTCTCTCTACAACGTGGGATAGATACAAACCTCCATGCACACAACACTCACACACAGGACATGTCTCTCTGCAACACGGGACAGATACAAACCTCCATGCACACAACACTCACACACAGGACGTGTCCCTCTACAACGTGGGATAGATACAAACCTCCATGCACACAACACTCACACACTGGACGTGTCTCTCTACAACACGGGACAGACACAAACCTCCATGCACACAACACTCACACACAGGACATGTCTCTCTGCAACACGGGACAGATACAAACCTCCATGCACACAACACTCACACACAGGACGTGTCCCTCTACAACGTGGGATAGATACAAACCTCCATGCACACAACACTCACACACAGGACGTGTCTCTCTGCAACACGGGACAGATACAAACCTCCATGAACACAACACTCACACACAGGACATGTCTCTCTGCAACACGGGACAGATACAAACCTCCATGCACACAACACTCACACACAGGACGTGTCTCTCTACAACACGGGACAGATACAAACCTCCTGCACACAACACTCACACACAGGACGTGTCTCTCTGCAACACGGGACAGATACAAACCTCCATGCACACAACACTCACACACAGGTGTCAGACTGGACGCCCTCACCTGATGTTGGCTTGTGGCCGAAGATGCCGTTGAAGAATGCTGGGATGCGAATACTGCCCCCAACATCAGAGCCAACCCCTATCACGGAACCACCGCCGCCCAAAATACTGCCCTCCCCTCCTGAGAGAGACAGAGAGATAAAGGTCATACTAGATGGTAGTAACAATATATTGAAGGTTGACAGTAGAGGTAACATTCTATTATCTGCTCCATTCCACCGTATTCCAAACATTCTGTTGCCATTCCATTCCATTCCACCGTATTCCAAACATTCCATTCCACCGTATTCCAAACATTCCATTCCACCGTATTCCAAACATTCCATTCCACCGTATTCCAAACATTCCATTCCACCGTATTCCAAACATTCCATTCCACCGTATTCCAAACATTCTGTTGCCATTCCATTTCATTGGATTCCATCCATTCCATTCCATTCCATTTGATTCCATCCATTCCATTCCATTTCATTGGATTCCATCCATTCCATTCCATTTCATTGGATTCCATCCATTCCATTCCATTTCATTGGATTCCATCCATTCCATTCCATTTCATTGGATTCCATCCATTCCATTCCATTTCATTGGATTCCATCCATTCCATTCCATTTCATTGGATTCCATCCATTCCATTCCATTTCATTGGATTCCATCCTTTCCATTCCATTTCATTGGATTCCATCCTTTCCATTCCATTTCATTGGATTCCATCCTTTCCATTCCATTTCATTGGATTCCATCCTTTCCATTCCATTCCATTGGAGAATGACAGCGGTGTAACTAACCGGAGCTTCCTCCTGGTATTCTCTCCAGGTCGTATGGGTTGTTGGTGATTCCATACAGGTGGTTATGGGACTCAAGCCACATGCAGAGCTCACTACAGTTAGTCACCCCCAGAGGAATGGCCCCTGCCCTCTTCAGCAGAGCCACCGGGGGAGCGTCCGTTGCCGAAATCACCCCCCGCCGTGACACCAGCCCTGTGGAGTTAGGCATGCCTGGGGAGAAAAGAGAGAGAGGGGCAAAAGAGGGAGAGGGATAGTAAATGGGGACAGTGAACAAGGCATTGGAACAAACAAGGCTTTTATTTCAACTGTAGTAGTTCAGTAGGTTTCCAATTTCAGCAGGTTTAGACCTTGAGAGTGAGGAAATGGCACAGAGACAGATAAGACTTTAGCAACAAACGTTGCATCAAGGACAACCAGTGGGGAAAGAACACTGATTGCAGCACAGAGGCACAACTACAGGTCAGGTATTGGCCATGTTGATCATATTATCCTCACTAGAAGTAGCATTAGTAGCCTGCCCTGGACGCAAGACTCCATACATTGGCACCAAACGTTGCATCAAATATTGAAATACAACAGACAGCAGTACTGCTGCAGGTCAGGGCAGTGACCCTGTTTGCCAGAGTACCAGGGTTCATAGAAATAAAGTGACTCTATTCTAACCATCATTAGAAGGAGTAGCATTAGCAGCCTACCCTGGAGGGAGAAGGCCTCTTTGACAGTGAAAGGGACACCCAGTAGAGGAAGCCTGTCCTCCAGAACATCCTCTCCTCCTGTCTCCTCCTCTATCAGCTTATCCACCTGGGCTGCTTCCTGCAGGGCCAATGAAAACCTGAGAGAGATGGGTGGAGGGATGGAGGGAGAGAGAGAGAGATAGAGAGGGGGGTGGTAGAAGGGACAGACAGAGAATAGGAGGTAAGAGATAAAGGGAGGATGGGAGTGTGGCTTGACTTGAAATGCACAGTGAAAGTAGGTGTCCTCTCTCGATCTCACACACACACACCCTCTCTCTTACCTGTCCTTGACCATGGCATTGATGAGAGGGTTAATCTCTTGGATGCGGTCTATGTAGGTCTGTACCACCTCCACACTGGTTACCTGAGCGAACAGGGGCAATTATAGAAATTAGTCTGATTGATCAAGATATGCTGTGCCCCAAATGCCACCCTATTCCCTGTTAGTGCACTACCTTTGACCAGAAGTAGTGCATTGCATAGGGAATAAGGTGCTATTTGGGATACAAACATGATCAATCCAAAAAAGAAATGAGAAGCACAACCGTGAATATTTAGGATGAATATGTCTATTCTCGTATGCTGGAAACACTGTTAAAAGCTATTCTGAGAGAACAATTGGCAGGATGTATAGTGACATTTTCCAGATGTTCAAAGCACTGTAACGTTACATAGCAGAGAGAGAACGGGAGTCGGGGAAAGAGTTCCTATTGTCTCTGTCTCTATCCCAAAATGGCACCCTATTCCCTTTATAGTGCACTACTTTCAACCAGAACCCTATGGGCCTTGGTCAAAAGTAGTGCACTATATAGGTTACCAGTTGCCATTTGGGATGTAGCCTCCTCTGACTACAGTGACCTTTGTGCAGGTGAAGTAAAGTCCCCTCCGGTGGCTCGACGTGGCCCCCTGCCACTATTGTTTACGTTCTAGAAGTAAATCCCTCTCAACAGGGAGCCCGGCTCAACCATCAAAAGCCACACAAATTTGTGTCCCAACTGGTACCTTATTATGTAGTGTACTGCTTTTGAACAGAGACCTGTATGGAATAGAGAATCAAACTACAGTATATATTCTGGGATGTGACAGGATGTGTTTGAAAACACAACCAACTTGAATGTATTTTATATGAAATGCTAATTCAATAGACTACTTTATTCAAGTAGGCCCATAGTAATACAACTACTATTAGGTACGAAGTACAGTAAACTACTATGTCAGTAAACTACTGTCGTGAGTTATTACTAGCCTACATATCCCAGCATTCGTCAGTGCCACCGAGTCACCTTGCAGCATCTTTCTCTTCCCTAAACATTCCGAGCTACGATGCATAATAAAACAAGCAACTGGCAGTTCTTCATTTACCCCGGACATTTCTATATGACTACACGTTATGTCACGATCTACCGGGTGGCATTTAACTACCTAACAACACTTTAATAAAGTTCACCTGCCTCTCTCCGTCGAATCATGCGGGCGAGCCGCATCGCGGGGACCCTCAACAGTGGGTTGGTGATTGGTGGGAGCCTCCTCACCGACCTGTCGGCTCCGCGCCGCTGAACGAGCAGCTGGAAGACGGCAAACAGCATCCCGACCGCTACCCGCAGTATCGAGGCCAGGAACCGTTCGAACCGTGTCAGCGCCATTACTACCGATAGCGGAAGACTAGCTATTTCGACATGAGATTTCGGGTGCCAGAAATTGCCGTACTACTAAAAAAGATCCACTGCTCAGTCTCTATCCACTCTCCCAGAATGCAACGGGGTGCTGTAATAAAATGAACCTCTGCCTCTGCTAGCTGCAGGTGTTATGTCAGACTCAGTTCTTGCATGAAAGTTAACCGGAATTTCCGTAGGGGACCCCATACAATCAGATATGTTATATCACCGCTACGGAAGAAAGACTGCAGTCAGAGTGCAGTATAACTACAGTATGCATAAAACACTTTTTTTACTGCAGTAATTTTGCAGTGTAACTGCAATTAGAGTGCAGTAGAACTGCAGTACAATGCAGTTATCAACTGCAGTTGAACGCAGCAATTACTGCGTCCAAAATACCACAGTCGACTGCAGTTACTGCACTTCTCAAAACTGCAATTTTTTGTTGTTGTCAGGGCACAATCACAATGAAAACGGTCTTATCTGCTGAAACTACACAGTGAAACAATTACATTGCATTGTTATACAGCAGTTTATTGTAGCAGCAAGCGCTGTCTTTGCAGTGTCGTTGTTCCGTTTACTACCACTAGATGGCAGCAAACATCCCAGTCCAACGCTTCAGCTTCCTACATTCAGACCCGCAGAGACAGTACACACACGCAGACACGCACTATTTAGGAATTTGGACTGTTTTTTAACCTTTCATTTGAAGGCCTACTTGTCAAACATGCAGTAGGAAGGAATAGGCTGCTCAAAATACAGTTATTCATTTGTGGAAATGTCTAAAGTAAAAAAAACAACACATTGCATTATCCTTTGGTCTTGATCTTTACTGATGAGTGAGCTGCCTGTAATGGTTATCAAGCACCAATAGCAATCTCTCATTAGCCTGCATTTCTTGAATGATAGACAAACCATCCAATAGAGAGGCAGGAGGCGGGACCACAATTCCGTTCCAGCCATTACAATGAGCTTGTCCTCCTATAGCTCCTCCCACCAGCCTCCACTGACAGAAAACTAACCATACAGACACAGAACAATGTGAATGTGATGAGCCATGGAACATCTGTGCAGCTTTGCTCCTTCAATGGTTTCCACTCGTGTTGCTTTGGATAACAATAAAGTTAAAAACCAATAAATGAACACCTGTCCAGTGAAAATCTCACAAAGTTAATATTCTGTTAACTTCGACCCAAATAATGTTGTTGACTCATTCTTTACTCGAATTTGTGGCCAAAGCATAAATTGGAGAAAAAATATGTCTTAATAAAAATATGTCTCCATCTCAAACTTGTATCTCAAACAGACTGTTTAAAACATGCTTGCTATTTCTTCGTAAGGAATGATGTCATACTCCTGAGGATGAGCTGGCCAATCAGCAGTCTACTCACGTTCATATTTTTATGACCGGTATATGCCCCATTCTGTTGTTGGGGTGACACCTTTCCAACACAGAAAAGCATTTTAACATAATGCACTTATTTAGAATTTTTTGGAACTTAAACTATTTCACTCATATTTTTTATAAATTATAGGTAATAATTTATAGAAATCTGGAAACACTGGAGAGTTACTTTAACATACACCTGGCGTGCTTTTTTCATTCCAATACCTTAATTTTCGCTCAAAAATATAATTTGAGTGTCTTCACGGAAGTAGACAGTTTTTTACCCAATAGCTACAGCCCCTGTCTCAAAGGACCGCTGCTGACAACAAATACTTACAACTTTTGCTGTAGTAGCAGATATGAACAAGAAGGTCAAGTTTAACAGAGGTGAGATGAAGGAGAGGATTGTGGATATCTATGTCAGTGCAGACACCCTGAGAGACGGTGAGACCAGCACCAAGAGAGAAGAGACTGCAGACACTGTTACAAATAATTGACCAACACAACACACCACAAGTCTCTCTTATTTGTCCACAGAGCCTGATAGCTCAGGGAAGAGATCCTTCCTAGTTGCTGCAGTGTTTCTGGGGCTGCTGTGTGTTCTACTGGCTGGGATCATAGGCCTGTGAGTATAAGGCCCTCATTACATTGACTAGACTTGATGCCGTCTTCATCACAGGTCACCAGATGTTCTACTTTTCTATTTACATCTTGGCCTTTACCTTTGGATGTGGCTTGGCAACGTGACATTCTTGCTGCGCTCAAAGTTACTGTAAACATTATAGTTATTGTTCTTACTATTTTAGCAATTCTGATGTTATCTAATTTAGTGAGCAACTTCTCTTTTTTAGTCGTTGCAGATAATGAGGACTTAACGAGATTCATAGTTTATGAAAACAAATGTACTGAAGAGAGAGAACAACTACAGACTGAGAGAAATGGGAGTGGGAGGCTAGTAAATCTACCGCACTAAATGATCATGTCATTATCACACAGGCCCGAGCATGTGTCTGTATTCGGTCATTAAGTTTACAGTGTAAGAAGTTGGACGTCAATTCATATTTTCATCTTTCACAACAACCCTGTCCTGTAACCTGTCACAAGTTTGAATCCATTTAGTACTTCCTGTCTACTGAGACTAAAACCTGGGAGGAGAGCAAGCAGAGAGGACTGTCTGGAGAGAGGAGCAGACCTTGTGATCATAAACAGCAATATGGAACAGGTAAGAGAGAGAGAGAGAGAGACAATATGGGTGTGCAGGGGTTAGATATAATCAAACAGAATGTATATATGTTTATCTTTTTCAAAAACAGAAAATTATCTTCAACCTCCACAAGAGTGTCTGGATTGGTCTGACTGACTTTGTTACTAAGGGGACCTGGAGATGGGTGGACGGTATCCCACTGACCACCAAGGTAATACACTACTGCTCTAATAACACTGACCACAGAGTAGGTCCTCCATTCCCAAATGGTGGACCAAGACTGACCACAGAGTAAGATCATAAAGAGCAGAGAGGAACAGGTAAAAGAGAGATAATATATTTTAGTAGATGTTCTTATCCAGAACGACTTACAGGAGCAATTAGGGATAAGTGCCTTGCCCAAGGACACACCAATCGATGTTTCACCTTGTCAGCTCAGGGATTCAAACCAACAACCTTTCGGTTCATGGCCCACACACTTATCCGCTAGTCTACCTGCCACAGACATTGTATTAATTATGCATTATAAAGGTATGTATCATTTCAGCTAGTAGCTTTGAAGGTAGCGCTCACTAGCCAAAGCAGGTCCCCAAAATGTGGTATCCATTTCATATGATATGGATCAGGTCCAAATGGATGGACCTGAATATATATATATTTTTTTCTTTGTAATTCCACCTTAGATTTCCTCCTGTATATATAGTTCCTTAAACAGCAATGCAGAGAAAGTACCATGTAGCCTTTACACAGGCAGCCCACTTCTGATTATTTTCCACTTATGGGCAAAAGATCAGAATTGGGCTGCCTGTGTAAACGTAGCCAGAGAGGCCTATTTCTCGCAGATCCAATGAATTGCCCTGAGATGCTCAACATCCCACCATACTCTTTGGCTGATGAGAAGTAAGAAATATACCCACAGTTCTCCACTCCACCAATGTTACTGCGGGGACCTGGAAATGGGTGGACGGCACCCCACTGACCACCCCGAGGTAAAAGACTACTGCTCTAATAACACTGATCACAGCGTAAGGAGTAGGACTGATTCTCTGTGTTGTTCATACTCTAGGTTCTGAGAGGGTGACCAGTCTAACTCTGTGTTGGTTCTACTGCAGGTATTGGGAGTGGAGAGCGTAATGGTGGTGGAGTAAAGAACTGTATGTTTATTTGCTTACTTCTCATCAGCCAAATGGACATTTTAGTCATTTAGCAAAACTTTTTATCCAGAGTGATTTACAGGAGCTATTAGGGTTAATTAAGTGCCTTGCTCCAGGGTACATCAACATATTTTTAATCCAGTCGGTCTGAGGAATTGAACCAGCGACCTTTCGGTTACTGGCCCAACGCTCTTAACCGCTAGGATTCATAGAGTGAAGAGTTTTATGATGATATTGTTGTTTTTCTCTGTTGGAGGGGGGCTCTATTTTGATGAGGAATCCATGTTTGAAATATCCCTCTTTTGATTAATATCTTGAAAAGGATTTGTAAAATGTACTATGTGCCTTGCCAAAATGCATTTGTATATGTATTTTTTTACAAAATAGAAAATAAAATAAACTTTGATTTAAAATATATACATTTTTAACATGCGTGTTTGGCCTCATTGAATTACCGTTCAGGCTTTCCGACTTGTTGATCTTCTACTAAAGATACTGAGGGCAGGTCTTGACACAATTAAAGTGCTTTACACAGGGTCGAAGTTGTGGGCCTTAGGGGGCCTGGCCCACCCTAACATACCTCTTTGCCTCTCCAAATAAAATATTGAAATATTGATCAATTATTTGACAGAGACCCGTGCAGACAGAAAGACGCATCAATACCAGATAAAGCATCCGAGCGTGCGAAACAGCGCCCCTCTGTCTCAGTATGTGTAGACCATGTATCTAATGCTATCTGGACAAAGAGAGTATGGCATGTCATACATGCTATTTATGTCCAGACAGCATCAGATTGATGGGATACAAACACTGAGTGTACAAAACATTAAGGACACCTGCTCTCTCCATTACATTGACTGACCAGGTGAATCCAGGTGAAAGCTATGATTCCTTACTGATGTCACTTGTTAAATCCACTTCAATCGGTGTACATGGAGGGGAGGAGTCAGGTTGAAGAAGTATTTTAAGCCTTGAAGCAATTGAGATATACAGTGGGGCCTAAAGGTATTTAGTCAGCCACCAATTGTGCAAGTTCTCCCACTTAAAAAGATGAGAGAGGCTTGTAATTTTCATCATAGGTACACTTCAACTATGACAGACAAAATGAGACCAAAAATTCAGAAAATCACATTGTAGGATTTTTTATGAATTTATTTGCAAATTATGTTTTTTTTGTTGCCCCACTGTATATGTATTGTGTATGTGTGCCATTCAGAGGGTGAATGTTTGTGTCAAAAACTGCAACAATGCTGGGTCAAGAACTGCAACGATGCTGGGTTGTTCGCGCTCAACAGTTTTCCATGTATATCAAGAATGGTGCACCATCCAAAGGACATCCAGCCATCTTGACACAACTGTAGGAAGCATTGAAGTCAACATGGGCCAGCATATCTGTGCAACACTTTCGAACCTTGTAGAGTCCATGCCACGATGAGTTGAGCCTGTTCTTAGGAGAAAAAGGGGGGTGGAACTCAATATTAGGAAGGTGTCCTTAATGTTTTGTACACTCAGTATACAGTAAGCAAGACTGTTTCGCTCACTCGGATGCTTTCTCCGGTGAGATAGTTTTAGCAGAGAGGACGAGGTGTAGTGAGAGCTATCTCTTGCCAAAATCTGTCCGGAATAAACCTGATGCCTTTCTATGTGCATCATTTGTAGACCTAAACTTGTTTCCTGCCTTCCCTCCTTTGGGACAATGACTACCTTTGTTAGGGTGGAGACATGACCCCTAAAAACTAAAAACATTTCTCATAAGAAACTAGCTCCCTGGTACACAGAAAATACCCGAGCTCTGAAGCAAGCTTCCAGAAAATTGGAACGGAAATGGCGCCACACCAAACTGGAAGTCTTCCGACTAGCTTGGAAAGACGGTACCATGCAGTACCGAAGAGCCCTTACTGCTGCTCGATCATCCTATTTTTCTAACTTAATTGAGGAAAATAAGAACAATCCGAAATTCCTTTTTGATACTGTCGCAAAGCTAACTAAAAAGCAGCATTCCCCAAGAGAGGATGACTTTCACTTTAGCAGTGATAAATTCATGAACTTCTTTGAGGAAAATATTATGATTATTAGAAAGCAAATTACGGACTCCTCTTTAAACCTGCGTATTCCTCCAAACCTCAGTTGTCCTGAGTCTGCACAACTCTGCCAGGACCTAGGATCAAGAGAGACACAATGATGAAAATAATCATGGCCTCTAAACCTTCAAGCTGCATACTGGACCCTATTCCAACTAAACAACTGAAAGAGCTGCTTCCTGTGCTTGGCCCTACTATGTTGAACATAATAAATGGCTCTCTATCCACCGGATGTGTACCAAACTCACTAAAAGTGGCAGTAATAAAGCCTCTCTTCAAAAAGCCAAACCTTGACCCAGAAAATATAAAAAACTATCGGCCTATATCGAATCTTCCATTCCTCTCAAAAATTTTAGAGAAGGCTGTTGCGCAGCAACTCACTGCCTTCCTGAAGACAAACAATGTATACGAAATGCTTCAGTCTGGTTTTAGACCCCATCATAGCACTGAGACGGCACTTTTGAAGGTGGTAAATGACATTTTAATGGCATCGGACCGAGGCTCTGCATCTGTCCTCGTGCTCCTAGACCTTAGTGCTGCTTTTGATACCATCGATCACCACATTCTTTTGGAGAGATTGGAAACCCAAATTGGTCTACACGGACATGTTCTGGCCTGGTTTAGATCTTATCTGTCGGAAAGATATCAGTTTGTCTCTGTGAATGGTTTGTCCTCTGACAAATCAACTGTAAATTTCGGTGTTCCTCAAGGTTCCGTTTTAGGACCACTATTGTTTTCACTCTATATTTTACCTCTTGGGGATGTTATTCGAAAACATAATGTTAACTTTCACTGCTATGCAGATGACACACAGCTGTACATTTCAATGAAACATGGTGAAGCCCCAAAATTGCCCTCGCTAGAAGCATGTGTTTCAGACATAAGGAAGTGGATGGCTGCAAACTTTTTACTATTAAACTCGGACAAAACAGAGATGCTTGTTCTAGGTCCCAAGAAACAAAGAGATCTTCTGTTGAATCTGACAATTAATCTTAATGGTTGTACAGTCGTCTCAAATAAAACTGTGAAGGACCTCGGCGTTACTCTGGACCCTGATCTCTCTTTTGAAGAACATATCAAGACCATTTCAAGGACAGCTTTTTTCCATCTACGTAACATTGCAAAAATCAGAAACTTTCTGTCCAAAAATGATGCAGAAAAATTAATCCATGCTTTTGTCACTTCTAGGTTAGATTACTGCAATGCTCTACTTTCCGGCTACCCGGATAAAGCACTAAATAAACTTCAGTTAGTGCTAAATACGGCTGCTAGAGTCCTGACTAGAACCAAAAAATGTGATCATATTACTCCAGTGCTAGCCTCTCTACACTGGCTTCCTGTCAAAGTAAGGGCTGATTTCAAGGTTTTACTGCTAACCTACAAAGCATTACATGGGCTTGCTCCTACCTATCTCTCTGAATTGGTCCTGCCGTACATACCTACACATACGCTACGGTCACAAGACGCAGGCCTCCTAATTGTCCCTAGAATTTCTAAGCAAACAGCTGGAGGCAGGGCTTTCTCCTATAGAGCTCCATTTTTATGGAACGGTCTGCCTACCCATGTCAGAGACGCAAACTCGGTCTCAACCTTTAAGTCTTTACTGAAGACTCATCTCTTCAGTGGGTCATATGATTGAGTGTAGTCTGGCCCAGGAGTGGGAAGGTGAACGGAAAGGCTCTGGAGCAACGAACCGCCCTTGCTGTCTCTGCCTGGCCGGTTCCCCTCTTTCCACTGGGATTCTCTGCCTCTAACCCTATTACAGGGGCTGAGTCACTGGCTTACTGGGGCTCTCTCATGCCGTCCCTGGAGGGGGAGCGTCACCTGAGTGGGTTGATTCACTGTTGTGGTCATCCTGTCTGGGTTGGCGCCCCCCCCCCCTTGGGCTGTGCCGTGGCGGAGATCTTTGTGGGCTATACTCGGCCTTGTCTCAGGATGGTAAGTTGGTGGTTGAAGATATCCCTCTAGTCGTGTGGGGGCTGTGCTTTGGCAAAGTGGGTGGGGTTATATCCTTCCTGTTTGGCCCTGTCCGGGGGTGTCCTCGGATGGGGCCACAGTGTCTCCTGACCCCTCCTGTCTCAGCCTCCAGTATTTATGCTGCAGTAGTTTATGTGTCGGGGGGCTAGGGTCAGTTTGTTATATCTGGAGTACTTCTCCTGTCCTATTCGGTGTCCTGTGTGAATCTAAATGTGCGTTCTCTAATTCTCTCCTTCTCTCTTTCTTTCTCTCTCTCGGAGGACCTGAGCCCTAGGACCATGCCCCAGGACTACCTGACATGATGACTCCTTGCTGTCCCCAGTACACCTGGCCATGCTGCTGCTCCAGTTTCAACTGACCTGAGCCCTAGGACCATGTCCCAGGACTACCTGACATGATGACTCCTTGCTGTCCCCAGTCCACCTGGCCATGCTGCTGCTCCAGTTTCAACTGTTCTGCCTTACTATTATTCGACCATGCTGGTCATTTATGAACATTTGAACATCTTGGCCATGTTCTGTTATAATCTCCACCCGGCACAGCCAGAAGAGGACTGGCCACCCCACATATGCTCTCTCTAATTCTCTCTTTCTTTCTCTCTCTCGGAGGACCTGAGCCCTAGGACCGTGCCCCAGGACTACCTGACATGATGACTCCTTTCTGTCCCCAGTCCACCTGACTGTTCTGCCTTATTATTATTCAACCATGCTGGTCATTTATGAACATTTGAACATCTTGGCCATGTTCTGTTATAATCTCCACCCGGCACAGCCAGAAGAGGACTGGCCACCCCACATAGCCTGGTTCCTCTCTAGGTTTCTTCCTAGGTTTTGGCCTTTCTAGGGAGTTTTTCCTAGCCACCGTGCTTCTACACCTGCATTGCTTGCTGTTTTTTTTTTTTGGGGCTGGGTTTCTGTACAGCACTTTGAGATATCAGCTGATGTACAAAGGGCTATATAAATACATTTGATTTGATTTGATTTGATGAGCATCTCACCATTATACACCGATCTCTGGCTTCCCCTGGCGGGGTCACCCCCACCCAAACATTTTGGGGAGTACATTGAGAGATTATTGTATGTGATGTTTTTGAGAAAGATAATTTTTAAAATAAAATATATTTATTGGTTTATTTTAATTTTGATAAGAGATGAAAATGCAATTAATTGAAGGTTATTTGTTGATGTAAAAATCTACATTAACAGATCTTAATAAGGTTGTTTATGTTATTAGACTTGGTGTGAGGTTGAGAGAAACATATTTGTAGCCAGTTGTTCACACGTTTGCCTGATCTCTCATTACCTCAAATGGTTCCACCTGATCTCTCATTACCTTGAATGGTTCCACCTGATCTCTCATTGCCTCAAATGGTTCCACCTGATCTCGCCTTCCATCATTTGAGGATATGTATATCCATTGATAGAGCTGTCACTTGATTATCTTCTCAATATAATAGACAATCTTTGTCATGGTTCAAGACAGAAGCCATGTGAGGATCAGCTGTTTGTTCACCCTGCACCCGCCCACAATTACTAATAACAACCCATCCACAACTTTAAAGTACTACTTAAGTCGTTTTTTGGGATATCTATTCTTGACTATTTATATTTTTGACTACTTTTACTTCACGACATTCCTAAAGACAATATTGTACTTTTTACTCCATACAATTTACCTGACACCCAAAAGTATGTGTACATTTTGAATGCTTAGGACAGGAAAATGGTTTAATTCACACACTTTTTAAGAGAACATCCCTGGTCATCTCCACTGCATCTGATCTAGCGGACTCACTAAAACACTAAAACACATGCCTTGTTTGTAAATTATGTCTGAGTGTTGGAGCGTGCCCCTGGCTATCCGTAAATAATATAAAAACAAGGAAATGGTGCCGTTTGGTTTGCTTAATATAAGGAATTTGAAATGATTAATACTTTTACTTAAATTACGTACTTTTGATACTTAAATATATTTAACCTTTTGCGTGTAGGGGGCAGTATTTTCGTTTTTGGCTAAAAAACGTACCCATTTGAAACTGCCTATTTCTCAGCCCCAGAAACTAGGATATGCATATAATTGTCAGATTAGGATAGAAAACACTCTAAAGTTTCCAAAACTGTAAAAATATTGTCTGTGAGAATAACAGAACTGATATTGCAGGTGAAAGCCTGAGGAAAATCCAATCAGGAATTGCCTCTAATTTTGAAACCTCTCTGTTCCTATGCATATCTATCCTCAATTTAAAGGGATATCAACCAGATTCCTTTTTCTATGTCTTCCCTAAGGTGTCAACAGTCTTTAGACATAGTTTCAGGCTTTTATTTTGAAAAATGAGCGTGAAAGATCACATCGCATCATTTCAACATCTGAGACGACAGGTGGATTAACAAAAGGCTAAGCTGTGTTTTGCAATATTGCACTTGTGATTTCATGAATATGAATATTTTTTAGTAATATTATTTGACTGTGGCGCTACTTCCCTACTTCCATTCATTTTCTACCGGTACAGTTTACCTTCAAAATAGTTCCATGATACTTGTGTGGATCGTAGTGCAAAACGGAGACCACCATCGTGTTTGTGAGAGTCTCATCTATCCATATTAGTTTGTCGGCCAACCCGTTCGGACGCTACAGACGTTTCCATGAGAAGACCGTTTTTCGGGATGTTTCATGGTCTGACAAACGCAGTTGTAACTCCGACACCTTCCACCGCAGAAGGCCACTATAGGCAGATGTGGAAGGCCACTATAGGCAGATGTGGAAGGCCACTATAGGCAGATGTGGAAGGCCACTATAGGCAGATGTGGAAGGCCACTATAGGCAGATGTGGAAGGCCACTATAGGCAGATGTGGAAGGCCACTATAGGCAGATGTGGAAGGCCACTATAGGCAGATGTGGAAGGCCACTATAGGCAGATGCGGTAGATTGAGAAGCAGCCCTTGCAAAAACAGGTATCTCTACCTTAAACTGACAGATTTTGAAGGGCATTTCTTCGTTATGTTCCTTAGATTGATGCTCCTTGCATCAATAGACTAGATACTACTGACCATGCGGACAATCAAACTGTAAAGACTCAATATCGCTAAACAAGAGAATGCATAAGTGTTGAAGTGGTTTGGTTGCCAGGGGAGGCAGGTGAGGGGAGGACGGCTCATAATAATGGCTGGAATGGAGTGAATGGAGAAGTATCAAACACATGGAAACCATGGAAACGATGTGTTTGATACCATTCTATTCCAGCCATTACCATGAGCCCTTCCTCCCCATTTATGGTGCCACCAGCCAGCCGTGGTTGAATCCAGCCCTATCTTTGTGTGTTTTCTCCAACCTCTGGAGGAAAGGAGAGCCCAACGATGGGGATGGAGAGGGAGAGGAGGACCAAGATTTTTTTTGTCTCTCTCTCCAACAAAGCGATATATTGGCTGTGTGAGAAGGTGTCTTGTCAGTGAAAATACTGGTATTGAGTTTATTGTTTAAACCTTTTTCAAACCTCTTCTCAGGGACCCCCAGCCATTCCATGTATTTGAACAATTCCAGAACTAAGTAGCACACCTGATTCAACTTGTCAACTAATCATGAAGCCTTTAACTATTCAAATCAGGCATCCTAGTTCAGGGCTACAACAATTAATGTCTGGGGCTCCAGAGGAGAGGTTTGAAAAAGGCAGCTTTAATCTATGGTCTGCTGAGAAATTAGAGATATACTGTAAAATGTCCATTATTCTATTTGAAAACTCATTGGTTATGTCTTGTTTTTAGACACAAATTAATAAACAAACAACACAGCATCAGCTTAGTTAATTTATTCATCAGGCACAGTTCTGGGGGTGTCCAACACCAGCGACCTCCTGCTGGACCCCAGCTCTGACACACTCTACCTGGGAGCCAGAGGCTCCATCCTGGTCCTGCACACCTCCAACCTGATGGAGGGAGGGACAGAGAGATGAGGGGGTGGGGGGGGGGTGGGGGGGGGAGGGGGAGGACGGAAGGAAGGAAGAAGATACAGGGAGAGAGAGAGAGAGAGGTGTGTGTGGGGGGGGGATGGAGGGAGACTTCTTCACTTGACTGAGTGTGTGTGTTTCTCTGTGCTGTATATTGATTTATTAACCAACCAGAAGAGAATCACGTGTGTATTTGCACCCCATTGGAGGACAGAAATAGGAGGGGAGCCAATCAGGGACAGCAGGGGTGGGGCCCCACCTGCTCTGAGAATCTGGTGATGAGTGACGCCTGTCGGCCAATTTAAGTCAAGACGCCAACTTTGCTCTGTAACAGTACTGTGGAGCCAGCCAGCCAATCCTTATTTGGCCATATGATTGGTCAGAAGCCATGTTGGACTGTTAGAAGTATTCTATGGAAGAACATTAATTGTATAATTCCATGATGCCTTATGTTGTCTTTTTGTGAAAGTAGTAAATGTTTTAATGTTTTTACACGATTTTGAATGTTTCATGGGATTAAAAAAAAAAATCCTTCAGTACCAATTGGTAGTTTCAGGTATCACTTTATTTGTGGCTTTATGTGCCACCTCGGAGGAAGTAATTAAGCATAACTTTATTGAACAATTAAACTTGTCATGTAATATTATAGATTGATCCATGGATTAATTTCACTTTGTCTAAACGTAGTACGTTAATAGTTTAAACCAAAAATACATGACGAATACAGTATTCCTGCTCAATGATTTTCTTTATTCATTTTGCCACAAGCTGCAGAAGGTATATAAGTGCTTTAAAGTCTGATACACAGGTTAATACACACATCTTAATAATAACTATTTCTGGTAGTCAGGATGAGGTTTGTATGTAACATCCACAAATAAACCAATTAACGTATAACAATAGAAACTATGGTCACTCAACATTTTATTGTATTTATTTTTGTAAGAAGCGTGAGAATAAGAAGCTGAGATGGTTGAATTACATCCTCTTTAGGGACAAAGACTCAATGTTCATTTTCTTAATTAATAATTGGCTTCTTAAACATTTTGCAATTCAGGTTACTCTTGGCTATTTTGGTGCTCTGTAGTTTGTTCACAACATCACACCAAAGTGTTGGATCATCTTCTTTCTTGAGGACTTCAGTAACGTTGAACACTTCATAAGGTGGAATCAACACCTCCTCTTCTTTTGTACCCATTTTGGGGAAGGACTTCAGGTAAGCGCCAAAACACGTCTCTATCTCAAAGCAGGACTTGTCTCCAAATTCAGAATTGTCCTTGTTAAGAGAGCTGGAGGTAAAGTAGCCAAATCTAATAGTTTTGTTAACTTTACCCACAAACTTCATTTTGGTTCTTCTGTATGTGATGTGACAAGATTGTTTTTTTTTCAGGAGGCGAATGGCGTCAGTCAGGAGGAAATGCAGGGAGTGGAACTTGAAGGAGGTTGTATACTCATATCTATTGGTCCGGACTGCTTGGTTGAACTCTGAGTGTATTGAAGGATGACCTGTTGTGTAAGCACAGATAGCCTTGATATGATTATGTGAAAGTTTGTCGCCAACATTGTACTCAGACTTGTCCTTTCGGAATCGTTCCTTCACATCTTTTGCACACCTTTCGGCCCACTTCCAGGCATTTTTGAAGGGCTCTTTGTTTTCATGTACAAGATATTCCTTCTGCACCTTGTTGTACATTTGTTCAGTGCATCCATTATACATGTCGTCAACAGAGTCAGGGACCATGTCTAAGGGTATGCTGGAATTGAGACCAGGCTGATGGAGAATAACCTTCAGAGAATACGGAGGAGAATACAGAGAAACAGTTTTATATATATTATTATTATATATTTTTTACTGTAACAATCTTGTTCTCAGATTAAAAGTAGCAAGACTATATGCTGAAAGTACCATCTTGGAGTCCAAGTCTTACCATCTTCGAGTCCACACCCAGAGTCCAAACATGGAAGACACACAGCACAGCAAAGGTTAGGATGTTGTCTGTCCCCATGACTTCAACAGCACTGTAGTAAAACACCATGTACAGGAGACAAATACCAATCATCATAACAATACAAACACATGATACAACATAGCTTTCATCATAACAATACCCAACATGATACAACATAGCTTTCATCATAACAATACAACATGATACAACATAGCTTTCATCATAACAGTACCCAACATGATACAACATAGCTTTCATCATAACAATACAAACACATGATACAACATAGCTTTCATCATCATAACAATACAAAAGCTTTCATCATAACAGTACCCAACATGATACAACATAGCTTTCATCATAACAATACAAACACATGATACAACATCATCATAACAATACAAACACATGATACAACATAGCTTTCATCATAACAATACAAACACATGATACAACATAGCTTTCATCATCATACCCAACATGATAACAGCTTTATCATAACCCAACATGATACAACATAGCTTTCATCATAACAATACCCAACATGATACAACATAGCTTTCATCATGTACCCAACATGATACAACATAGCATTAACAGTCAATCATGAACAACATAGCTTTCATCATAACAGTACCCAACATACAACATAGCTTTCATCATAACAATACCCAACATGATACAACATAGCTTTCATCATAACAGTACCCAACATGATACTACATAGCTTTGATGTTTTTCACATTTTAAAATGAATTGCAAAAGCACCATATAGGAGCTGATAGTAAACATACTGGCAATCATTATATTCATTATAGAAATAGCTTTGATATTATTCACTTCTAAAAATTGATAGGAGTTTTTGGAAAGCCACCATTTAATAAAGGCTTTGTTGTGAAGTAAAACTACTGTCAATCAAGTCTCATTCAATAATTGTGGTCTTGGCAATTTCCTGTATTACCAAATGAGGAGAGTTACAAACCACCAGTCAGAGTTATACTTAAACTTCATCTTTAATAATAATTAAGCTTTTGCAATAGCATTTGACTCTCAACAATTCACTATCTCTAATGAAAAGTTGAGAGTGTCAACATAATGTCAACTGAGATATTTTATAGCAAAGATACACCCCTCTCAACTTACATGACGAACCACAGATCTTAGGAAAACTTCACAAAGGGCCTTTTACTTGAGAAAGGAGTATCCCATAGCCAGATAGCATTAGCTATAAATTATCGTCCAGTTTGGTCTCTAAGACGAGGTTCTAATCTTGTTCCTGGTACTTCATAGTACCAAAACATTACCTCATCCAAGGCATAACACAATTGTCAACTCTAGATACTCCCATCTCAAGTAACCCCCCTTGACCCCACTCCTGGACAAGCTCACTGAGGGGAGTGACTTGGCAACAGACATTGTGGAGACAAGTAATTGGTTCCCTGTCAATCACGCCATCCCTTCACATGGTTTAACAGATACATTCACATATGAAGACAATGTTCCATCCTGTTCTCTTCCCTTTCTGATATTCTGCATAGCACCAGAGACATACTAAAGAAAAACCTGACCTCTCCCCTCTCTGGGCCCCAAATGACTTTTCCTTAGCTGAGAAGGGAAAAGTGCAACTGCCAACAGTATAGTCCAAAAGGATACATTCTAACGACAAGTATCTCACATAAGCATATTATGTAAATAAAATATCTTATTTATCTATGTTACCCAACTAATTCTGATTCATCCTCCACATTGTCTTGCTACTTTTTTCCAATTGACCGCAGAATGACAACAGATATATGTAAACTCTATAGAGAACGGAAGGAAACCCGCTCAGGGATTTCACAATGAGGTCAATCGTGACTTTAGAACAGTTAAAGATTGTAATGCTAGTAGTGATAGTAGAAAACTGAGCATGGATCAACAACATTGTACTCACTCCACAACACTTACCTAAATGACAGAAGGAGAACGAAGCCTGTACAGAATACAATGTTGCAAAATGTTGCAGGAAATAGCCTGAAACACAAGGCCAAATGTACATTGGAGTTGCTTAACAAGACGACATTGAATGTTCTTGAGTGGTCTAGTTACAGTTTTGACTAAATTGTCTTGAAAATATATGGCAAGACTAGAAAATGACTATCTAGCAATGATCAACAACCAACTTGATTGAGCTTTAAGAATACAAAAAAATGAAAATGTTGTACAATGCAGGTAGGCAAATGTTCCTAACTTACCCAGAAAGACTCACAGCTGTAATTGCTGTCAAAATTGATTCTAACATGTATTGACTCAGGGGGTTGAATTACTTATCTAATCAAGATATATTTGTTTTATTTTTCATTAACTTCTCACAAATGTAAAATAATTTCTTCCACTTTGACACCTAGTTAGAACTAGGGGCGGCAGGGTAGCCTAGAGGTTAGAGTGCTGGACTAGTATCCAGAAGGTTGCAAGTTCAAACCCCTGAGCTGACAAGGTACAAATCTGTCCTTCTACCCCTGAACAGGCAGTTAACTAACCCACTGTTCCTAGGCTGTCATTGTAAATAAGAATTTGTTCTTAACTGACTTGCCTAGTTAAAAAAAATAGTATTTTGTGTAAATCTTTGACAAAAAAATGACATTTAAATCCATTTGATTCCCGCTTTGTAACACAACTAAATATTAAGTAAGTATTTAGTTAGTATTTAACTATGTATTTAATTAGTACTACTGATATAAACTCTGTAGAGAAATAATGAATACTACCACTGACAATGCTATATATCATACCACCACTGTTGTTGTAACATCTTATACGATTATAATGATCTGATAGTTCAACTTACCAGACTGGAGCACGATTGAGGTTGTTTTGTATTGATCAGCTTCAGGACTTGTGTTTGCAGCTTTTCTGCAAAGGTCTACTTATACCTGGTCAGACATCTGACTAATACAAGCCCACACAACCACAAACATTGTTACCACACAGAAGTACCAGATCCTATGGTCACACGGTCACAGGCTCTCAGGTTGTGTGAGTAACTGGTAATGACGTCACAGTTCCAGCGATTTCTCAGTGATACGATTTAATGTAAAACGTTTGTGAAAGAACCAACCCACTGGTTGAATAAATGTTGTTTTCACGTCATTTCAATGAAATGAGGTTGAACCAGCGTGGAATGGATGTTGAATTGACGTCTGTGCCCATTGGGAAGTATCCTAATATGAATGGAATAGAAAATATTGTCTATTGAACACTTCATAGGGGGGAATCAGCACCTCCTTCTCATGCGGCAGCTGAGAGTACCCCCCCAGTGGGGCACCAAGGTAGGTGGTGACCTCAAAACAGGAGTGAGTTCCAAGGTATTTAGAGGTGATTTGCTTGTCTAAAGAGCTGTCCAAATCGCATTGTAGTATTTCAGACACCATAGAAAGCCTCTGGTTCATCGGAAGATTTAGAAATACTTCATGTTCTTGTTCAGAATTCCTAAGGCATTGGTCAGAAGGTGCAGGGAATGGTACTTAAATATTGTGTTGTTGCTCTTATTTTCGGTACGAGTGGCTTCGTTGAATGACTTGTAAATGTTGGATGGGAATACTTTTTAGTTCAGTTCTGGTTTGTAATGTAAATGTCAATGTAAAATGCACATATAATCAACAGTGTAATGTTTGGATTCAGTCTAGTCAGGTGACCTGTTGTGTCCTCACCTTTCGTTTAATCATTGTTCCATAGTCTCCCAACTGTTCCCTTTTAAGTGCTACCATGGTTATGCATGTATCTTCTGCAAGAAACAAGAAATTAAGCCCTATCCATATAGGTAAATTCCCACGAGTGTAAGTGGTTAATGATATTACAGTTTTTAAAAAATATTTCATAAAATATTTCACATTTGGTCAAATGTGGAATGATACCAGTCATCAGTCAATCATCAGGGTGACTTCTGACTTCTGTTTATATCTTTCCCACTAACAAGTATCTTTTTCTAGTATTTTTCCACTCAGAACCCACACTAAAGTTTGAGGCCCTCTTGAAGGTGTGACACAGTCATCATCAGACTGAGTTTAGTGTAAACACCAACCACAACACAAACAACGTGACAAAGATAAACGTCATTAAGTTAGCCAGATGTAACTATGCAGGTGTCAGTATTGCTGTAATAGTCATTTATGATCATGTCCATCTCTTAGAGATATTGTGTTTTATAGTAGTGGTTGGTACTGCCACAAAAAAAAGTTTCCCAGTTGCATCTGGGAAACTGAATGACATGTATCTTTGTCAGGTTGTGTGTGTTGTGGTTTGCACCAAACTCAGTCTGTTGACTCTGTCACACCTCAAGAGGGCCTCAAACGTTAGCGTGGGTTTTGAGTGGTCAAGTCACTCTGAACTTCAGTGCTCACTAATGTGTAGACAACTTCACGTCAGTCTTTTTTTTGTGGCAGTACCAAGTATCCTAATTTGAATAGAACAGGACAGAATAGACTAAAATAGAACATCTTTATTGTCCATTAACATATTTTATAAATATATCCCATTTGGTAAACATGGATTGATAAAAATAACTGTATGCTGATGGATGTGTAGCTAGCTACAGTATGTAGTCGATCTGTGTATGGACCTTAAAACGTTTGGTATGAACATTAGTTCAGAACCCTTAAAATGTTTGGTATGAACATTAGTTCAGAACCCTTCAAATGTTTGGTATGAACATTAGTTCAGAACCTATCTATGAACCTCAGCTATCATAGTTGTTGTATTGACTTCAAGTCTGAATGGCATTAATGAAGCCTATAGATAGAGTAGAATATAATGACATTTATGTCCCAAGGATGAAAGTCCTATATTCATGTACTGTAGTTATTACCACACATGAGATCCCAACATTGTAGCCTGTACATTGAATATATTCACCGATCATGTACTCATCCTTGGAAAATAAAGGTGCGGTTCAGGTATGAATCTCTGTGAGACATTATTTTTCAGTCATATTCAATACCAGATGTATCAAACTCCATTATTTGAATGATGCTGTGTCTGCATGTATGTATTACAATTATACACTTCAACAGTTTTTACCACTCCTGCTCCTGGGACATCAATGATTACACATTGTAACTATACAATAGACTAGAAACATGTAAAGGCTGATTTGTAATTCATATATACAGCAATACACCTATGCGTATCTAACTCCCTTCATCTACATTCATCTGAGGACACAGGATAGTATTCCAATGTTATAAATACATAATACATGCATTATAAATATTATAATTGTAATAGTATGTTCTAAATACAAGTTCAATCTGTACTTCAATGCACATATGGTGTTTATTAAAACAAAGAGGAAGAAAGAGGAGGTAGAGGTAGAGGTGTAGAAGACAGAACAGGTCAAACAGAGGAACAGGGAAGACAGCATATGATTAATGAATTACAGTGTTACACTACTATTATCTCAGTTCATCACAATTACAAAGTGTCTCTAGCGGTGTCTCCTAACCAGCCTTGGGCTCCCAGTCGGCCCGAAGGTTATCTTAAGAGTGGGTGAGGTGGCAATGACGGGACTGGCTTCCTCTCTCACATCAAAACATACCTGCAGACGAGAGACAGATGGATAGAGAGAGAGCATGATTAAGCTTAGTTGTTTTTTATTCTAACACGGTCACCATAATCATCTGGAGGTGAAATACAAAACTCACCTTGGATCATTAACTCTGGGACTACTACATCTCTATCTGTATGTCAATGTAAAGCATCTCTTTAATAATACTTCCTGTATAATATAGGGATAATATCCCTTATAACAAATCATGATAACATTGGATAGATAGATACATGTGCACGTGTAGCATGTGACAATAGCAGGGTCATATCAAGGATAGCATCACAAATGAATACATAAATACCACATGAGGTTTGATGATAACTTGATCATTTGAATCAGCTGCCCACTGCACTGAGGCTAGGTAACACGGTCACCACCGATAAATCCAGGATTATCGAAAACTTCAACAAGCATTTCTCAACGGCCGGCCATGCCTTCCTCCTGGCTACTCCAACCTCGGCCAACAGCTCCGCCCCCCCCCGCAGCTACTCGACCAAGCCTCTCCAGGTTCTCCTTTACCCAAATCCAGAGAGCAGATGTTCTGAAAGAGCTGCAAAACCTGGACCCGTACAAATCAGCTGGGCTTGACAATCTGTACCCTCTATTTCTGAAACTATCCGCCGCCATTGTCGCAACCCCTATTACCAGCCTGTTCAAACTCTCTTTCATATCGTCTGAGATCCCCAGGGATTGGAAAGCTGCCGCAGTCATCCCCCTCTTAAAAGGGGGAGACACCCTGGACCCAAACTGTTACAGACCTATATCCATCCTGCCCTGCCTATCTAAGGTCTTTGAAAGCCAAGTCAACAAACAGGTCATTGACCATCTCGAATCCCACCGTACCTTCTCCGCTGTGCAATCTGGTTTCCGAGCCGGTCAAGGGGGCACCTCAGCCACGCTCAAGGTACTAAACGATATCATAACCGCCATCGATAAAAGACAGTACTGTGCAGCCGTCTTCATCGACCTTGCCAAGGCTTTCGACTGTCAATCACCATATTCTTATCGGCAGACTCAGTAGCCTCGGTTTTTCTGATGACTGCCTTGCCTGGTTCACCAACTACTTTGCAGACAGTGTTCAGTGTGTCAAATTGAAGGGCATTCTGTCCGGTCCTCTGGCAGTCTCTATGGGGGTGCCACAGGGTTCAATTCTCGGGCCGACTCTTTTCTCTGTATATATCAATGATGTTGCTCTTGCTGCGGGCGATTCCCTGATCCACCTCTACGCAGACGACACCATTCTGTATACTTCCGGCCCGTCCTTGGACACTGTGCTATCTAACCTCCAAACGAGCTTCAATGCCATACAACACTCCTTCCGTGGCCTCCAACTGCTCTTAAACGCTAGTAAAACCAAATGCATGCTTTTCAACGGTTCGCTGCCTGCACCCGCACGCCCGACTAGCATCACCACCCTGGATGGTTCCGACCTAGAATATGTGGACATCTATAAGTACCTAGGTGTCTGGCTAGACTGTAAACTCTCCTTCCAGACTCATATCAAACATCTCCAATCTAAAATAAAATCTAGAGTCGGCTTTCTATTCCGCAACAAAGCCTCCTTCACTCACGTCGCCAAACTTACCCTAGTAAAACTGACTATCCTACCGATCCTCGACTTCGGCGATGTCATCTACAAAATAGCTTCCAACACTCTACTCAGCAAACTGGATGCAGTTTATCACAGTGCCATCCGTTTTGTTACTAAAGCACCTTATACCACCCACCACTGCGACCTGTATGCTCTAGTCGGCTGGCCCTCGCTACATATTCGTCGCCAGACCCACTGGCTCCAGTTCATCTACAAGTCCATGCTAGGTAAATCTCCGCCTTATCTCAGTTCACTGGTCACGATGGCAACACCCACCCATAGCACGCGCTCCAGCAGGTGTATCTCACTGATCATCCCTAAAGCCAACACCTCATTTGGCCGCCTTTTGTTCCAGTTCTCTGCTGCCTGTGACTGGAACGAATTGCAAAAATCGCTGATGTTGGAGACTTTTATCTCCCTCTCCAATTTCAAACATCTGCTATCTGAGCAGCTAACCGATCGCTGCAGCTGTACATAGTCTATCGGTAAATAGCCCACCCAATTTTACCTACCTCATCCCCATACTGTTTTTATTTATTTACTTTTCTGCTCTTTTGCACACCAATATCTCTACCTGTTCATGACCATCTGATCATTTATCACTCCAGTGTTAATCTGCAAAATTAAAATTATTCGCCTACCTCCTCATGCCTTTTGCACACAATGTATATAGACTCTTTTTTTTCTACTGTGTTATTGATTTGTTAATTGTATACTCCATGTGTAACTCTGTGTTGTCTGTTCACACTGCTATGCTTTATCTTGGCCAGGTCGCAGTTGCAAATGAGAACTTGTTCTCAACTAGCCTACCTGGTTAAATAAAGGTGAAATAAAATAAAATAAAAAAAAGTGCTAAGGCAAAAACAAAAAAATAGACTACACAAAAGTACTTGATCTATCCAAAATAGCCTACTCTCTCACTTTGACAGCTGGGCCTGTTATCCTTTCACCCTCCTCCAAAAAAATCAAAATGTTTGCCATTATCAAGAGTGGCACTGGGGCTAAAACAATATCCATTGTGTTGGAGGACTGTACCTAAAATGGCTGGAGACTCATAACTAATCGAAGAGCATGTATGTATATGTCCTGACCAGTTAGAGGAGGAGTGAGTGGTAGGGTTCAATTGACGTTGGAGCACAGCAAGATTCTCAGAAGACAGGGGGCATGGGATGTCAGGAACAATGACCCCATTGTCACAGTGTATCCAGATTCCAGGTTGTCCTCCTGATAAAGCAGGTACTCCAGATGCTGAATCTGAAATGCTCAAAAGAAACAAATCTGTATTAGTGATGATAAATTTGGCAGCAACAGGGGCTTGATAGTCCAGTGAAAATGGCTGAGTGTTTATCTGGTGTAAATCTGTAGTAAGCATGTGGAAAACATAGTGCATAAGACAAGTACCAAACACCTTTATAGAAGAAGTGCAAGCAGATGAGGAAATGTGGCTATATACAGCAGAATACATTATATAGTGAATCCTGCAAAATGGCAAATGTAAATCAAGGAAAAAACGTGCCCCTGTGCCCAATAAAAACACACACTACCCTCCCAAAAGCATAATAAAATGTTAGACAACCCACCAGTCCCCCCCCCACACACACAAACATTTCTAACTGTTCCTAACAGGTATCTTTTGTGATCTTTCCCCCCTCAGAAACCCCTGCTAACAAGTTTGAGGCCCTCTTGAAGGTGTGAGACAGACAGTCATCAGGTTGAGTTTGGTGTAAACCACAACACACAAATAACCTAACAAAGATAAGATAAATGTCATTTAGTTCCCAATGTAACTTTGCATGTGCCATTACTGTATTAGATATTCATTATCATGTCCATCTTTTAGGTAAACACATTGTTTATATTAGTGTCAAAGACACTGTTTAGTGTCAAAGTGGATAGACGGTAGGTTGTATGATTGTTCACTGCCTCCCTGTGACTTCTGTTTTCTCTGTTAGTCAACATGGCTGCTGAAAGGGTTCTTGATAACTGGGCCCCGCCCCCCCTCTAACCCCTGTCATAACATTATCTGTGTTCCAGGTTGAGTACATTGCAAACACCTACCAGACCTCAAAACTCTTGGATATGTGTTTAACATAGTTTAGGGTTAGGATAAGGGTTAAAGTTATGGTTATGGCTATTGTTAGTTAGTAGATAGTTAGTTGAAATGTTACTGAAGCCTCGGTTCCATTTGCACTTTGAAGCCAGACACAGAGCCATGTATTTAGCTTGCTAATGTTATCGCTACATAACAGACTAGCTAGCTTTATTCCTACCTTGCTAGCCATGGCATTGGCTATATGATGTAGCTAGCTAGCTAGCTTTCAATACGACCTGTGCAGTTAAAAATTCCTGCTATCTCTCGTTAGCTCAATCACAAATAAATTAATGATCCAGCTATGATGCTAATTCATGTCATGTCTTGACTACAACAGTGCTGCTTGTCCATGTGCAAGCTAACAGCAACAAGCTAATACGAGCTAGCTAAACGTGGTATCAGCATCCAGCAGTGATCAGCTGGTGGTTGCATGGTAACAACGTCACCAGCACAATTTATAATCGAGCTGGCACCAGTTGTGAAACTGGGCTGCACTGGCCCGGGTTTCCCTCGACCCAGCTCCAATTAGAGAATTCCATTCGAGCCAGCTCGAATTTGACCCTAATTTGGCCCTAAGGGGCACCCGAGTGGCGCAGTGGTCTAAGACACTGCATCTCAGTGCAAGAGACATTAAAGGCCAGTGGAAATCGATGGACCATACGGAAAAAGAGTTACAAAATGATATTACACAGAGATTACAATGTTTACAGTATTTTTTTTGCACTTTTCACAATGATTTTTCACAACAGTATGTCTGATACCACTGTTGTTGTAACATTTTATCAGATTATAATAATCTGATTGTTGAATTCACCAGACTGTAGTACAATAGATGTTGTTTTGTATTGTTCAGTTTCAGGACTTTTGTGTTGCAGACTGAAAAGACCTATACTTATACCTGGTCAGATTTCTGACTTTACAAGCAGACATACAGTCAGAAGTTTACATACACTTAGGTCATTAAAAGTAGTTTTTCAACCACTCCACACATTTCTCGTTAACAAACTATAGTTTTGGCAAGTCAGTTAGGACATCTACTTTGTGTATGACAAGTAATTTTCCTGCAATTGTTTACTGACCGATTATTTAACTTATAATTCACTGTATCACCATGTCAATGGTTCAGAAGTTTACGTACACTAAGTTGACTGTGCCTTTAAACAGCTTGGAAAATTCCTGAAAATTATGTCATGGCTTTAGAAGCTTCTCATAGGCTAATTGATATCATTTGAGTCAATTGGAGGTGTACCTCTGGATGTATTTCAAGGCCAACCTTCAAACTCAGTGCCTCTTTGCTTGACATCATGGGAAAATCAAAAGAAATCAGCCAAGACTTCAGATTTGTTTTTGTAGACCTCCAGACTACGGTTTGCAACTGCACATGAGAACAAATATCATACTTTTTGGAGACATGCCCTCTGGTCTGATGAACCAAAAATTGAACTGTTTGGCTTGCAAGCCGAAGAACACCATCCCAACCATGAAGCATGTGGATGGCAACATCATGTTGTGGGACTGGTGCACTTCACAAAATAGTTGGCATCATGAGGGAGGAAAATTATGTGGATATATTGAAGCAACATCTCAAGACATCAGTTAAAGTTAAAGCTTGGTCGCAAATAGGTCTTCCAAATGGACAATGACCCCAAGCACATTTCCAAAGTTGTGGCAAAATGGCTTAAGGATAACAAAGTCAAGATATTGGAGTGGCCATCACAAATCCCTGACCTCAAACCTATAGAAAATTTATGGGCAGAACTGAAAAAGTGTGTGTGAGCAAGGAGGCCTACAAACCTGACTAAGTTACACCAGCTCTGTCAGGAGGAATGGGCAAAATTCACCCAACTTATTGTGGGAAGCTTGTGGAAGGCTACCCGAAATGTTTGACCCAAGTTAAACAATTTATAGGCAATGCTACCAAATACTAATTGAGTGTATGTAAACTTCTGACCCACTGGGCATGTGATGAAAGAAAGAAAATATGAAATAAATAGTTCTCTCTACTATTATTCTGACATTTCACATTCTTAAAATAAAGTGATGATCCTAACTGACCTAAGACAGGGAATTTTACCAGGATTGAATGTCAGAAAGTGTGCAAAACTGAGTTTAAATGTATTTGGCTAAGGTGTATGTAAACTTCCGACATCAATTGTAACTACAAATCCTGTTCCCACACTGAAGCACCAAGCTAATATGTGCACAAAGTCATGCAGATCTTCATGTCTGCAAATGTACACATGCATGAGGATGTACACAGCTCTACCTTGGTTCACCACAGGGCCATTTGCAACTAAAAGTGATGCTACTGAGAAAGAGTTAACGTTCCCCCTTTCTGTCTTTCTCACGCTCTTCTCAACCCCAAGTCAAACATCTCAATGTGTGGTCAGTCAGTTGTCATGGTCACCGTCTCTGAGGTTGTGTGACAGGGAATGACGTCACTGGATGAGTTCTACCTATTTGTCAACAACAGGTTTAATTTAAAAATGTTGTGGCAGAACCAAGTATCATAATTCAATAGAATAAAATATAAAATCTTAATTGTCAATTAAAATATGTCGTAAAATATATCATATTTGGTATATGTGGAACAGTGGAGGCTGCTGAAGGGAGTACCCTGTGTTTGATGTATTTGAATCCCTTCCCCTGATTCCGCTCCAGTCATTACTACAAGCCCGGTCTCCACCAACCTCCTGTGATATGGAAGGATACCAGTCATCAGTCAGTCACCAAGGGGGACTTCACTCATGACTTCTGACTGCTGTTTAGATCTTTCCTAGCATGAGTCCCAGATCTGTTTGTACTGTCTTGCTAACTTGAGGTGTCATAAAAAAGATTCACCCCCCTCTGCAATGTAAAAAATATTTTCACATAACCTTCCCCTTGTCCTGTCCAAAAATATGCAGACACTCCCTACTATTAAAATGTACTCAGAAAAATGTATTACGACGATTAATAACAATACATGTAGCAAACCTGTGCTTATTAACGTGGATATCAACTTTACCACAGTCGATGCCACGCAGGGCTAACGGGCCAGAAGGTTGAGGGTTCGCCGACCACAACAGACGAGCCGGCTCTCTCTGCCTGTTTTATTACACTATGATAAGAGCCGGCTTCAGATAATGATGATATAAGATATATGCAACACATTTTCCACCAATCAATAAGCAACGCATAACTGCATACCGATTACTGACTTTGAGTGCTTATCTCCATTGTTTGTGTCATAATTAACCCTCCCTACTCAGTATTAAAGTCTTGGCTTGACAATCTCCAAATGTATTTACATTTTTTGGTGTAATGGAATGGCCGGTGTGCAGTTTGGATGCTGGAATTATATTAGAGGGGAGTGGATGAGCGTGTGCAGGTAGCCTACAGGAGACTTTTAAAGTAGCAGCTGTAAAAATACAGCCAGACTGGCCTGCTGCTGTGCCTTTCTAGAATCGGTCAGAGTAGACCCACAACTGATCCAAATGGAATGAAACATTCAAATAACAGGGCTTATTATTACATTTTTACTGCAGTCTACAGCCTAGAGTAGAACAATAATGCAATTATTCATTGGTTTTTGGTCTCGTAGGCTAGTGTAGGTAGGAATATTGTATTGTCCCTAAGCAAGATCAATAGGGGAGCTGCATGTGTCTTCACTGTTCTTTCATGCGCAATGATGCACCTGGCCTCTCCAGTGCCTGTCAGCAATTCCTATTTGTTGTTGTGGAGTTACACTAAGCATTGATGCAGCTTGGAATGCTTTTATGTGTGGTATGATTTCTAGTTAGCCTACAGCAGATCTGGACAAATGATCCACCTACCACTATGAATGGTGGTTAGAGGGCAGGATAGACAGTTGACTGGTAGACTATATTGACCTGTGGTATAGTAAGCGTGTGGAAAAGCATAGTGCATAAGACAAGACCCAAACACCTTGATAGCAGAAGTGCATGCAAGCAGATGAGGAAATGTGGTTATATACAGTAGTGTTAGGTTCAAATTTTCCAGAGTAAAAAACTCACGATTAACCAAGTTTAATTCTTCCCAAACGGTTGTTACAGCTGTAATTCAGATTTAAAAAAACATTTCACACACGGCACTGATATTTAACCCTTTCTCCTAGGTTGAGTCTCCTCCTCCACAACTGAACATCCAGACAGAACCTTAGTTATATCTGTTCTTCCTCACTTCATCTGACCTGACCTCTACCCCAAAGTGATCACTCCTTCCCAACTCAAGGCTGTCAGGGTGATTGATACCAGACTGTGTCTCCTCTCCTCCCAGAGTATCCTTGATGGCTAACAATAACATATCCTGACAATGTAAACGTTATACATTACCCTCTCTCCCTTAGTGACATTGTTAGTTTCCAAGTTTAGCCCGAATCCAACTGTAGAATACATTAAATAGTAAAACCTGCCAAATGGTCAATGTAAATCAGGGAAGAACGTGCCCCTGTGCCCGGAAAACCCCGCACTACCCTCCCAAATGCAGAAAAAAGTTTGACAACCCACCCCTATTTTGGACAATTTCTAACTGTTCCTAACAGGTATCTTTTGTGATCTTTCCCCCTCAGAAACCCCCTGCTAACAAGTTTGAGGCCCTCTTGAAGGTGTGAGACAGACAGTCATCAGGTTGAGTTTGGTGTAAACCACAACACACAAATAACCTAACAAAGATAAGATAAATGTCATTTAGTTACCAATATGTAACTTTGCATGTGCCATTACTGTAAAATATTCATTATCATGTCCATCTCCTATATAAAAAACATTGTTTTATATTAGTGTCAAAGCAACCATTTAGTTTCAAAGTGGATAGACAGTATGTTGTATGATTGTTCACTGTGGTCTCTGTTAGTCAACACAGGTTTTGACAGGTTTTATTTAAAAATGTTGCTGAAAGGGTTCTTGCTAACTGAGCCCCACCCCCTCTCTCCTCCCACCGCTGTAATAACATTGGTGTCACGTTCTGACCTTAGTTCCTTTGTTTTGTCTTTGTTTTAGTATAGTCAGCGCGTGAGTTGGGGTGGGTAGTCTATGTTTGTTTTTCTATGTTGGGTTTTGAGTTTGGCCTGGTATGGTTCTCAATCAGAGGCATGTGTCTTTAGTTGTCTCTGATTGAGAATCATACTTAGGTAGCCTAGACTCCCCGTGCTTACCGTGGAGAGAGAGGGACCAGGCAGGCACCGTGTTATGGGGTTAGGTTGGGCATCCAGGCAGGTGCCATGATGCCGGCTCAGCGCATCTCGTCTCCAGTGCGTCTCCTCGGCTACGGGGAGCATTCAACCAGGTAAGGTTGGGCAGGCTCGGTGCTCGAGAGCTCCAGTGCGCCTTCACGGTCCGGTCTATCCGGTGCCACATCCACGCACTAGCCCTCCGGTGGCAGCCCCCCCCACCAGGCTGTCTCTCCGTCTCCTCCCTACAGGTGCTCCCGCCTGTCCAGCGCTGCCAGAGCCTTCTTCCTGCCCAGCACTGCCAGAGTCTCCCATCTGTCCTGAGCTGCCAGAGTCTCCCATCTGTGCTGAGGTGCCAGAGTCTCCCGTCTGTCCTGAGGTGCCAGAGTGTCCCGTCTGTCCTGAGCTGCCAGAGTCTCCCGTCTGTCCTGAGCTGCCAGAGTCTCCCTTAAAATCCTGAGCTGCCAGAGCCGCCAGTCTGTCCTGAGCTGCCAGAGCCGCCAGTCTGCCCTGAGCTGCCAGAGCCGGCAGTCTGTCCTGAGCTGCCAGAGCCGTCAGCCAGGAGCTGCCAGAGCCGTCAGTCAGCCAGGAGCTGCCAGAGCCGTCAGTCAGCCAGGATCTGCCAGAGCCGTCAGTCAGCCAGGAGAGCTGCCAAAGTCTCCCGTCCGTCCGGTGCTGCCGGAATCTCCCGTCCATTCGGGACCCGTGGCTTGGGTCTCCAGTCTGAGGTCGGCGGCAAGGGGCGCCAAATTAAAGAGGCCACGGAGGCGGGTAGAGAGGCGAAGAAGAACTATGGTGGAGACATCCACCACCGCGGACAGACATCCACCCAGACCCTCCCCTATAGGTTTAGGTTTTGCGGCCGGAGTCCGCACCTTTGGGGGGGTAATGTCACGTTCTGACCTTAGTTCCTTGGTTTTTTCCAGGTTTTTGTGGTCGGTCCACACAATGAATGGATATTCCACCCTTTCCAGCCAGTACCTCCATTCCGCCAACACCATCTTCACCGCGAGAAACTCCCGATTCCCCACATCGTAGATCCTCCCTGTGGCGTTGAGGCGCTGGGAGAAGAAGGTGCAGGGATTCATCTTAAGGTCCAGGGAAGAACGTTGGGTCAGGACAGCCCCCACTTTGACATCCAAAGCATTGGCCTCCACCACGAACTGAAGGGAAGGGTCAGGATGAACCAAGATAGGAGCAGTGGTGAAGTGGTGTTTGAGGTCCTAGGATGCTCGGTCAGCAGCAAAGAACCACGTGAATGGAACCTTGGTAGAGGTGAATGCAGACAGGATGGAAGACAGAGTGCTGTAACCCCGGATAAAGCGGCGATAAAAGTTGACATACCCCAGGAGACATTGTAGCTGCATGCTGGATGTAGGCTGAGGCCAATCCACCACTGCTCTCACAATGCCGGGATCCATCTGGACACTCCCAGCAGAGATGATGTAACCCAGATAGTGGAGCGATGGAACTCGCACTTCTTTGCCTTCACAAACAGCTGCTTCTCCAGAAGGCGTTGAAGAACCAGCCAGATGTGGAGTACGTGTTTTCAGGGGGGAGCAGGAGAAGACGAGGATGTCATTAATGTAGACGAAGACAAACTGGTTCAACATGTCGCGGAGAACATCATTTACCAGAGCCTGTAACATAGCAAGGGCGTTGGTGAGGCCAAAAGGCATGACCAGATACTCGTAGTGGCCACTGGTCATATAAATTCTGCAGAAATGTAGGTCTCCATAGCCTTGCTTTCAGGTCCCGACAGAGAGTACAAACATCCATGGGGTGGCATGGTGCTAGGGAGAAGGCCAATCCCGCAGTCATAGGATCAGTGCGGCTGAAGCAAAGTGGCCCGGGTCTTGCTGAACACCTCCTGAAGGTCATGGTACTCCGTGTGGATGGCGGAGAGTTTCAGGGCATCTTCCGGGCCCCAGGAAGACGTCCTGGTGCAGGTTGTTCTGACTTCAGACAATGGGCATAGCAGAACGGACTCCAGCCCATGATGGCACCCATAGACCAGTTGATGAGAGATTGTGTCGCCGGAGCCAGGAGATTCCCAAAACCATGGGAATCTGAGGAGACTTGATGAGCAGAAATTGAATAGTCTAACTGTGATTCCCTGACACCCGTAGGTTGATGGGAGTGGTATTATGAGTGACCCGGCCTATGGGCTGGTTTCCCTATAGCAGAATGGGATGAAATAGGGTTGCGAGCAAGGGAAGCAGAAAGGTTCTCCGTATAGCCCACCAGAGTACTCACTCCTACCGGTGAGCCTGCTCTTTTTAAAGGACAAGAGGTTACAAAATGACCAAGTGTCCCGCAATACATACAACTCTTCGTGTTGATCCTGTATTGCCTTTCCACTGGCATCCCAGCTTTGCCTAGTTGCATAGGCTCGGGAAGCAGTGCTCAGCCATCTTCGGCGACTCTCAGGGGAGGTCAGGAAGCCTCGGATTCTCTCAGCAACGGGAGGGTTGGGGACTTCCGGGATTACTCTGAGGCCAGGTGGAATCCCTGGACGTGCGAGCAAAATCGCCCATCGATGCAGATGGTCATCGTGATGAGGGAGGCGAAATCCGTAGGTAACTCCCGAGCAGAAAGCTCTTCCTTGACCTCCAAGGAGACGACGTGCAGGAACATATCGAAAAGCGCTTCCTGGTCCCAAACACTCTCCTCTGCCAACTTGCAGAAATCCACATCGTAGTCTGCCACACTGCGGGAGTCCTGACGAATCTGGATTAGCTTCCAGGCAGCTTCTCTCCCGGAGAATGGGGCATCAAAAACCTTCTTCACCTTTCCCACGAACCCATACAAACTAACGCATATGGCCGGTTGTTGTTCCCATACAGCAGTAGCCCAAGTGAGAGCCCTCTTGGACATCAGTGTGAAGAGTTAGACTATCTTGGAGCGATCTGAGGGGAAGGAGGAGGGATGAAGCTCAAAGACGAGGGCCCACTGAGCAAGAAACGCCCGACGGGTGCTCGGCTCTCCATTGAAGCGTTCCAGGTAGAGGTAAGCGGGACTCCAGAGAAGGTGGAGTGACCGATGACACGGTGCAGCTAGCAGCTGAGTTACTGAGGGGCTGTGGGGTTACCACAGTGGTAGGCTGCCTCCCAGACAAACTGCAGAATTGCTCCAGCAAAATGTCCAACGCCCGGTCATGGAGTTCAGCCAACGTTTGGACTCCCTCCATAAGGCCACGAAGCAATTCCTTGTGCGTAACGATGGTGGCTCCTTGGGAGGAGATGGCATTGCGCAGCTGGCCCGAGTCTGCTGGGTCAGTCATGGCCAGTTCGTACTATCACGTTTCAAGGTAAGACCCAGATGCAGACAATGTTGAATTAACAATTGTTTAATAATCCATTAGGGGCAGGCAAAAAACAGGTCAAGGACAAGCAGGGGTCAATAATCCAGATTGGTAGGGCAAAGGTACTGGACGGCAGGCAGACTCAGGGTAGGCAGAAAAGGTCAAACCCGGAAAACTAGAGAACAGGGACAATCAAGAGACAGGAACAGAGGGGAAAACGCTGTTAGGCTTGACGAAACAAAACAAACTGGCAACAGACAAACAGAGATCACAGGTATAAATACACAGGGGATTAATGGGGGAGATGGGCGACACCTGGAGGGGAGTGTACACAATCACAAAGACAGGTGAAACAGATCAGGGTGTGACACAGATCTTCATGATTGCACACATACATGATAATGTACAGTACACCTTAGTTCACTACAGGGCCACTAAAAGTGATGCTGCTGAGATAGTTAACATTCCACCTTTCTGTCTTCCTCACACACAAGTTAACCACTGCACCTAATGCCATTTATTTTTATTTTATTTTTTTAATTTTAAATTTTTTTTTATTAACAACAAATCAATACATAAAGCACATGAGGGAACACAAGCATACATAGATTACAAACAATGGACAATCGAGCTAGGGGGTACAATATCACATTACAATTACACAAGGACCTTAAGGGACATGCATATACTTACAATTCTAACAGCTTTTTTGTTAGTAGAGCATTTAACCGTCTTAAAATACAGTTCAATTTCTTTTTGTAGGATACGAAAATGTGGTTTTCTGTTTGTAAATTTACATTTGTGTATATGAAATTTGGCCAAAAGAATAATGAAATTAATTACATAAAAATGATTCCGCTTATTTCTATTGTATGTAAAGAATCCAAACAGTACATCTCTCCACAATAGTGTAAAATCTTCATAAATGTGTTCAATTATAAACCTACTGATGTCTTGCCACAGTTTTCTTACATGCATACAATGCCAAAAAAGATGCACAACTGTTTCTGGGTGGTCATTACAAAAGGAGCAATTTGAGTTGATGTTTTCCTTAAACTTCTTCATATAGTGGTTGGCAGGATAGTATTTATGAATAATTTTAAAGGAAACTTCCTTAATTTTGTTAACAAGTAGGTATGTTTGTGGCAACATCCAAACTTTTTTCCAACAGATATTATCAATAAATCCATTCCAGTAAGGCATGACATAAGGTATAGATACAACATCCTGCTGAAACAAGGATCGTATCGCTCTGTTGTTGAATGGACCAAAAGAGAAACAAATCTTTCCTACTGATGAGTCAACAGGGTCAATAGAAGGTAGGCTCTGAGGGTCAGGTCTTGACATGTTCCTGAATAACATAGCAACACCTGAGGGAATGGCATCTAAAACAATTGCAAAATCTTTAGGTGTTACAGGGACCTTGTAAAGTGATAAGAATTCTTTATAACTGAGTAAAAGACCCTCTGCATTTACCAGTTGGCTCACCAATAGGATATTATTTCTGAACCAATATTCTAAAAACAGAGAGGTATTTTTATACAATATATCCCATTATTCCATATATAATATCTGTGTGGAGAAAAATTGTGTTTATAAATTAAGGACCATGACAAGAAAACCTGCCGATGAAAAGCAGAAAGTTTCACTGGAACTTTGTCAATATTATAATTGCAAAACAACATGAAGTTAAGGCCACCAAAAGTAGAGAAGACATGATGAGGAATACAATTCCAGATAGAAGTGGGTATTCTTAGGAATTGTTTTATCCAATTGATCTTGAAAGTATTATTTAAAGTAGTAAAATCCAGAAAATTCAGTCCACCATTCTCATAAGTGTTCATTACAACAGTTTTCCTAATGTAATGGGTACGGTTTCTCCAAAGAAAGTTGAAAAGCATCTGGTCTATCTCCTCAAGATATAAAGATAGAGCACCATATGTTAGTCTAGAGATACCTTCAGCCTTGGTTATTAGGACTCTACCTTTTAAAGATAAGTCCCTCTGTAGCCATTGATTTAGTTTCTTCTGGTTTTTTTTAATAAGAGGGTTAAAATTTAGTAAGCCTCTAGACTTCTGATCCTTTGTAATGGTTATGCCTAAATATGTAAGTTCTTCTTTTACTGGAATACCATAATATGAAGGTGTCACACAATCTTTGACAGCCATGAGTTCACATTTCTTAATGTTAAGATATAGACCAGACGCTTTGGAAAAGGATTGTATCACATTGATCGATATGGGAATTTGGTTAGCGTCTTTCAGAAAAAGTGTAGTATCGTCAGCCAGCTGGCTTATAATAATTTCTTTACCAGTTATGGAAATACATTGTACAGGACTATTATTTAAAGAATTTGCAAGAAGTTGGGTGATTAATAAAAACAGGTACGGAGAGATAGGACAACCTTGCCTAATTCCTCTCTTTAACTCAAATCTAGGTGAGGTGCCATATTTCAATTTGATAGAGCTGTTACCATTTGCATAGAGAGTCTTAATAGCCTTACAGAAAACATCCCCAAAGCCAAGTCTCTCAAGGAGGGAAGAGAAACTGATGCTCTACTGTGTCAAATGCACCTAATGCCAGTTGTCATGGTCACTGTCTCTCAAGTTGTGTCACTGGATGAGTTCCAGACATTTCTCAGTAACATGTTTTTTTTTTCAATTTTGTGGCAGAATCATGTATTCTGTATTGAACAAAATACAATAAAATAAAACATCTTAATTGTTGCTTTTTTTCCTGAGCTTTCGTATATCTCCTAGATATAGGACAGACACTTGAAAACCTTATTCCTTTAGATTTAGTTTTTACTGTATTTCTTGCCATTTATGAATGTTATTCAATGTGTTTCTGTGGACTACAGTAATAAAGGTCAAATTCAGTATTTTATCAATGCATTTCTTTATATTTTTTTCATACATAAAGGGGTCCTAAAATTCCATATCAAAAAGTGAAAGGATCGATTGTTATGACCATCTTAAAACGACTGCATTATGTTAGCTTAGTGACAGTTGTCAAAGCAACAGTTTAGTGTCAAAGCGGATAGACGGTAGGTTGTATGATTGTTCACTGCGTCCCTGTGACTTCTGTTGTCTCTGTCAGTGAATACATGGCTGCTGAAAGGATTCTTGATAACTGAGCCACGCACCCCTCTCTCCTTCCACCCCGTCATAACATTGGCCACGTTCCAGGCTGACTACATTGCAAACAGAACTCACAACTTCTGGATAGGTGTTTAACATCTCAGTTAACCACATCATATGGTATAGCAATCTGATGAGCATTGGTTGCAACTCAACTGGAATATAGTCGGCCTGGAACGAGACAGCTCTCTCCTCGTTGTAGTTGATAGATTGAGCTGTACTGAGCTCTGACTTCACAGATACAGGATAAACTACTAACCCTGCTACTGTTCTCCCTCCTATCTCACTCTGACCTCACAGACACAGGAGAAACTACTAACCCTGCTACTGCTCTCCCTCCATCACTTTGATTTCAAAACCATAAATGTAATTTATTTCTACAAATATGTTTTTAGCTTTTAATCTTTGTTTAAAACCTAATATCTTTGTAGCCACTTCTAATTATACCTGAGAACAAACATATTTTCTTCAAGTGAAATGAAATTGATATCTTTATAGCAGATGTACAGGAAGTGGATAAATAGGACATGAGATGTAATAATGCTCAATGCTTTTCTTTTTTGGTTTTAACAAAAGCTACAATGCACATGACAACAAATGTCAATTCACTGGCAGAAGAAATATTAACAATATAAGCATACAATATGGGTATCATTTATAACAGGACAAATGACTAAGATGGCGTCGGAGAAGAAGGCAGACATTTTACATGTTTTTCTGTTCGTTTATTTGCATTGTCTGTATGTGTGTGTGTGTGTGTGTGTGTGTGTGTGTGTGTGTGTGTGTGTGTGTGTGTGTGTGTGTGTGTGTGTGTGTGTGTGTGTGTGTGTGTGTGTGTGTGTGTGTGTGTGTGTGTAATTGATGCAAATGTGCCAGTCTGGTCATTTCCGAGGAGAGGCTTGTGAGGTACTGCACCAAGTAAGTAACCCTGGTCCTGTAGTGCTGCAGGCACTTCATGTTTTTTATTTAACCGACCTGGAAGACCAGGTGTTGAATTTAGGCAATCACTGAACTGATCATTTAGCTAAGTAGCTCAGTGTGGTCTGTAGTTGCGACAAAATCCTGCAGTACCTGCAGCACTACAGAAAGAGGTTTTTCTAGTCTGAGTTTTGTCTGACAATCATCCCTTTAGTTGGTGGAGTTAAATATTGCCCTCTTCCGGCTTCTGTGTAGAATGAACCGTGTCTTTTAACTAAAGGCCTCTGGGTAAATTAGTGTGTGTTTGGTTTTCAGTGGTCCTAATCTGACACACCTGATTCATTCTACTAACCATCAAACCCTTTACTAATTGATGCAGGTGTGCCTGTCTGGTGAACCCAGAGGAGGGTGTTGGGAAGTACTGCACCTTGTAGGCAACCGTGGTCCTGGAGGGGCCCAGGCAAATCATGTTTTGAATTTAACCTACCTGGAAGACCAGTTGTGTTGAATTTAGGCAATCACTGAACTGATCCCTACTGTGTGAGACTGGATTTGAATAACCCTAGTCTGAGCTTTCTCTGTCAATCATGCCTTTAGCTGGTTAAGTGAAATGCTTCCCTCTTCTGGTAACTGTGAACAATGCTCCATGTCTCTGAGGCCTACCTAAACTGAAGGATCTGTCAACCATCTATTTTAAACATTTTTCCCCCAGAATCCAACTTCTAAATAAGTGTTGCCCATTAACAGGTGTGAGACAGTCATATGAATATTGATCATTAGATCAATTAAAAAATAACAATAATAATCAATAACTAAAATATATCCTTGATTGTTGTACTATTTGATGTTTATTGTCAACCTGCCTCTTAGGCAAACCACTTAGACCATGTCTGACATCTGTCTTGACTACTATTGACTATAACTACTGTGTTCTGATCATACTACATACTATTTAGAATGGAGCCTGGTGAGCCGGCTGGATCTCTTACATTAATATTACGCTACATGGTTATCTGTCTGGTTATTACTACGCTATTTACAATGTAGTCTAGATCAAATGTATGCAATAAGCAACAAATATTAACATACTAGGTTCACCCATACTGAGAATGTGTCTTCTACAGTCTATCCACTTATCTTATTATCAGCTGATTATCATCTGGGTCTGAAGTGACAATTCTCTTCCTCAATAGAATGTAGTGAAGAACACTAGATTAAAAACTGAAATTATATGACGTCCTGGCATTGAAAGCATACTCAATATTAGAAATGTCACATATTATAAAACATTGTATTTTCTCATATCCATCAGCCTACTAGTTAGTATGGGGAGTTGGACTTGGCCAGTGTGTTTAGTCATATGGTAGAACAACATACCAGATAGAAGCCTACATATAGTTCTTTCTCTCTATTAACCTATGGCCTATATTGTTCTTATATGTTATCAATGTGTGTTGGTTGTGTTTGAGTCTCTCAAACCAGTTTTTCCAGGTGAACAACGTACTTAATGAAACCGAAACCGACAGAATATCCCTCCCATGAAAAGGCTAGCATGATATTTAGGTTTGATACTGCATGCTGCATCAATCATCTTTGTTTTGTCTCCTCCCACTCATCTGAGAGGCGTACGGCCAGTGACCTCACAGACAGAAAACGACTAACCCTTCTCAGTGCTCTCTCACCCAACCCTCTCACTCAGCCTCAGAGAGCTCTCAAAGTTAACGACTAACCCTTCTCAGTGCTCTCTCACCCAACCCTCTCTCTCACCCTCAGAGAGCTCTCAAAGTTAACGACTAACCCTTCTCAGTGCTCTCTCACCCAACCCTCTCTCTCACCCTCAGAGAGCTCTCAAAGTTGTATTTTCTCCTCACTCTTGTTATTCTTACATCCCGTTACGAACTGACCTTAGGTTCAATTGAGTCAGTTTGTCTGATATAATTCATTACAGATTAGACATGATGGGACACATGTAATCCTGTCAAGACTTGCATAGTGTGAAAGGTAATACAACTGAAGGATTTTGTAAACCATGTCATGTGAAGGAAGCTTTAAGACAGTACTGACGTGTCATTTCTTTGTAAAGCCATTAGGCATGACAGTCAGGAATATGAGGTGATTTTAAGGATTTTGAAAATGGTGTAATGTGAAAAAAGCTTTATCATGTTAACCACAATGTCACTCAGATGTGATGATAGTGGCTGGTTCTCTTTGGCTTCATCTCGGCAACTCAGAACCAATTATTACATGAGCACTGGCCTCTAGACAGTTACTAGTGTTGGTTGTGGGGGGTTGAGATGTTGGACTAGTGGTGGAACCAGGGACGATCATCTTTGGTAGCCCTCCCCCTCTCTCTGCAAGTCGCGTGCAACGTATGGCCAAAAAATCCCTCCCCTTCCAAAACTCAAAAGCTGCCAGGTGTACTGTAGGTAGCCGCGGTCACAGTGTACATGCCAGCAAATGTCAAGAAAATATTACACGTGACCAAGACATGTAATCTCAACCATTTCAAAACAGTAGCAGTAAAAAAAATATGCAACCGAGCAATCAATGCAGGTTAAAACAAGCATTAACAGGGTTGCATTCCAGGTCGAATAACATTGCAGACAATGCATTGCATCAACCAATGGTTGTGTGCCACATCATCGACTGCGCAGTCGGGCATCAGATTGCTAAATGATGTGGTTAGTTGATATGTTAAAGACCTATACAGGTGTGAGAGTAGGCATGTGTCTGCAATGTAGCTGGCCTGGAACACAGCCAGAATCTCTACACTGTGAAGCTGGGGCAGCTGTTGTGTCAGATCAGGCTACTTCTCATTGTTAGAGGTGGTGGTAATGATCAGTAATATACAGTAGTTATCAACATAATATAGATTATTATGTAGCCTGTATCTGATGCTCTGATAATGTTTGATTCTCCTCCACTCAAAATCAATTTGCAATTCAGATCAGTGTCTGTTCCCTTGCTCTTTAGTGTGTAGATGACTTCACACAACAGGTTATTCACTGGTGACTTTGTCTGGATTTTGGTGACTTCAAAAATCTCATATGGAGGAATTAAAACTTCTCTCTCTTCAGGAAAGGCTGAGTAAGAAGTTAACTCAGCACCAAAGCAAGTGTGGATCTCAAAGCAAGACACATTCCCAAAATTGGTTAAGTCGGATCTTAAAGAGCTTGTGGCGAAGGTGCCGAAACGGATCTTGTGGTTGAGAACACTCTGATCAAACTTCTTGTTGGTTCTGTGAAAGGTTTCCTTACATGTCTCTTGTCTTTCTCTAAGAATCTGAATGGCGTCAGTCAGGTAGAAATGCAGTGCATGGTACTTGAATGATGATGTCATATATGCAGAATGGCCCTCTTGAACTGCTTTGTTAAAGTCCAGGTACATTGATTTGGAATTTGATCCTGGTCTGTTTTTTGTATACAAATAGATAGCAATAGAATGCTCTGTATTCAAACTGTCTCCATGTGGTATAGCGTGTGGTTTTGCTATGTTCCAGGATGTATTGAATTGAGGATTAGTGTTTAACTCATCGTAGAGGTACATGTTTTCAACCGCCCATAACATTAAATCTCTGCACCCATCATATTTGTCATCAACAGAAGAACGGACCATGTCTAGAGGTAGAATCTCTTGCATCCCTCCATCTTGAATCCCTCCATTCTCAGTTTCTCCATCCTGTAACAGTGACATTATTTAGACACGTTTCCATTCATAAGACTTATGTCAAACTGTGCTAAAGTTTGGAAACGCTGATCTAATGTAGGGGCAAACAATGACAATTTAATATGTAATCATTTAAAAAAATAAAATGTAAAAAAAAGTCAAATATCTCACCTTTGAATGGGGAATGCCGAAGATTAAAACTAAGATTACCATCAAAACAAGTAGAAAAATAACAGAAAAGACGATTGTCTTCTTTTTGTGTATGTTATTGATTTCCATCTAGTGACGTTGAAGAAGGAAGTAAAAGGTTACAGTTAGTTACAACAAGAAACCAGTGCTGTGTTCGAATACTCATACTTACATACTGTATACTACATTCTTAATGAGTACATACTACATACTATAATTTAGTATACTGTAAACGAACAGTATCCTTTCAGTAGAGTGTACTAGCGCTTTGCCTGCTGTTGCTATGCAACTTCTTGCTAGCTTGTTAGCATAGCTAACAAATGACTAGCTAGACATCTTACAACTTCATTAACAATCTCCAATGAGAACGCACAATGACTATACCACTTAACTAACCTAAGAATGACCTGAATAGTAAAGTCAGTAAATGTTGGGTAGTTAGTTAGATAGCATATAGTTAATGTGGTTTGATGTATTAGTAGCCAACTAACGTTAGGTAGCCAGCTAACATTCCGGTACATACAAGCAACTGCTGCAATGATATGCTATGCGGTTCGTAAGGCTAGCGTACCTAACAAATTGTCACCCAACATAATGTGTAACGTCACTTATTTGAAAAGTCATTACATTATTACATTGCAGAACATTTTCTTAAAATATGTCATAATTACTTAAAGCAATGCATTTGTGTCTGCTCTCATCGGACGGCATATTTTGGCCATTTTCTACAAATCTGAAAATGTTGTGAAGCCACGCCCATTTTCTGAAGAATTGCATTATGAGCCCCAAAAGCACAGAAATAGTGTCCACTGCTTGTTATACTTCCTATTTTGACTAATGTAGTACGACATCCGGGAACCTGTGGCATACTAACTATATCCATACTATGACCAATAAGCAGACTACATACTCAATTTCCGTCACAAATAATACGGTTAGTGTGGTTAGTATGAGTATTCCAACACAGCTCAGGTCCTACTGTGCCTGTTCCTGAGGCATTCATATTGAGAGGTACAATTGGAAAACCTTGAAAATAAATAAATTACATGTGACATTTGTAATATCTGCCATCAAATGTATTTGTGCTCTCTGTTCTCGCAAGTTAGTCACTTTTAATTATCACTCACAAGTTAGTGTTAAACTGTACTCTGTGAGAGAGCAAAGTTACCACTATGATCATTCTTAAATCATTCATTTTTAGTGTATTTTGCTTGTGAAATAATCTGTAGAGAACTGGATGTACAGGCGTTGACAGAAAGAAATGTTCCATTCCTACCTGTTAGTTCTGGTCTGGTCACTCAATGTTATGGAATCCTTTTTTGTGAGGCCAAGTTATGAGCAAAAGTTCTTAATCTTTTTCTCTCGTGTTTTCCATTGTTATGTCGATACGCACAACAGTTTTTTTTTGTGGAACCACCCACGCAGCACTGGTTTTTCTGGTCCTTGGTGACTTTAGCCCTGAGGACACCTTGCATTACAGTTCTAGCACAGGTAAAAGGGGAAACACTGATGTGTCACAAGGGGTAAAAAAAGGGAAACACTGTGTGTTCACAAGGGATAAAAAAGGGGTAACACTGTGTGTCACAAGGGATAAAAAGGGGTAACACTGTGTGTCACAAGGGATAAAAAAGAGGAAACACTGTGTGTTCACAAGGGATAAAAAGGGGTAACACTGTGTGTCACAAGGGATAAAAAGGGGTAACACTGTGTGTCACAAGGGATAAAAAAGGGGAAACACTGTGTGTTCACAAGGGATAAAAAAGGGGAAACACTGTGTGTTCACAAGGGATAAAAAAGGGGAAACACTGTGTGTCACAAGGGATAAAAAAGGGGAAACACTGTGTGTCACAAGGGGTAAAAAGGGGAAACACTGTGTGTCAAGGGGGTAAAAAGGGAAACAAAAGGGGGGAAACACTGTGTGTTCACAAGGGATAAAAAGGGGTAACACTGTGTGTCACAAGGGATAAAAAAGGGGTAACACTGTGTGTCACAAGGGATAAAAAAGGGGAAACACTGTGTGTCACAAGGGGTAAAAAAGGGGAAACACTGTGTGTCACAAGGGGTAAAAAAGGGGAAACACTGTGTGTCACTAGGGGTAAAAACCTGAATCATCCTGTGGGGGCTTCCACACAATTTTGGACCCCCTTGTGGCCCCCCTAAATGTGGATTATGAAATAATTTTTACATAACTCATTTTTGCTATCGTTATTTTTTTACATCTGTTATTAGACAGTGGCAACGCGGAACACTAATTTAACCCACAGATTTTCTAGAGGGACGGCTTTAGGCGGAACACAACAGTATCGTACCACATGCATCTGCAATTTTTTTTCTATTCAGAAGTAAGAAATTCCGCACTAAAATTATAGTTCAAGCACCTAAAGAAATATAGAGGTGAGTAAAATTGTTAATATGTTGTATTAGTATTAAATGCATCACAGAAGTGTAACGTTAGATTAGCTTATCTTAACCTGGCCGTTTGTTACTTTGTGGCAGTATGAAAAGGGATAAAATATATGATCAACTAACTCATGGTGCTGAGTGTTTTTACTTAAACCACACTCCGTAAACACATTGTAATGTAAAACGGTTAGATATAAAGGGTAGTTACCTAGCAAGTCAGTTATTTTAAGTTAATTAATTAATAAGCATCATGTCCTTCTTCCAAAGAAAAGACAAGGCAGACAGTGAGACAGAGCCAGATAGTTCAGGTGTGGAGAGTGCAAGAGAGAGCATAGAGCCTGCAGAGAGAGAGCAGGAAGACTTGTCCATTGGAGAGACTGAGAGTGAAGGCATAGTAGAGCAGGAAAGTGAGACAGATGGAGAGACTGAGGCTGAGGTAGAGGCTAAGAGTGAGACACCAACAGAGGTTCCTCGTGCGTCCACAAGCAGTGGACCGTCAGGTTTGTGATGTTGAATACATCTGTGGTTACTTGTAAAGCAGTGCAATTAGTCAGTTTATATGGTGTGAGTCGGTTTGAAATGAAATGAGTCGGTTTGTGATTGAAATTAATTCTTATTTAACATGCTATTGGGCTTGTGATATAGATATCAAATGGATTTCAAAAGTTGCCTGGTGGCAATGGTATATCTAAAATTACCCAGATACATTTAATTATATATATTTTTCTTTGGCAGATATCAGCAAATCCCGGGAGGAAACCACCGGTTCAGCCAATGATGAACATATACCCAAGAACTCTGATGGGAGACCGGAGGAGGAGCTTCAAGGCGGCCTGGTACCATATCCATCCCTGGCTTGAATATTCAAATAAATCAGACTCTGTGTTTTGTTACGCCTGCAGGCATTTTAGCCCTCCCAAAGTCTCAGAGACTGTATTTGATTCACAATTGGGTTTTAACAACTGGAAGAAGGCAACTTTACAAAGAGGGGGGATTTGCAATTCATGCAAGGTCTGAGCAGCACAAACAAGCAATGATTACATGGAGAGACTATCAGAAAGCTGTACAAAGTAATGCAACACTGGTAAATGCCCTAAACAAGGAACACAACAAACAGGTTCAAGAAAATCGGGACTATATTAAAACAATAGAAGTACTACTACTTACAGCCACACAAAACATTGCACAAAGAGGACACATAAAGGGAACTTCATGGCAATCCTAGAAACAATAGCTAAGCATGACACAACTGTGAAAAAAAGGTTGACTTCTATTCATAATGCAAAATATACAAGCAAAGGGATTCAGAATGAGGTTCTGAGTTGTTTGGCAGACATGGTTCGAACAAAAATGATAGAAGAAATGAAAGACAAGCGAAGGTCTTTAGCATAATGGCAGACAAAACAAAAGGTGTTAAAAAAAGGAGCAGATATCTCTAGTACTCAGGTACTATTTCAGAGGAGCTGTCCATGAGAGCTTTCTCCACTTTGAATGGGCTGATCGACTAGATGCAGCAGGGCTTACTGACAAAATCATACACGTATTAGAAAGTCATGGTCTTGAATACAAAACCAACCTAGTAGGCCAAGGATATGACGGTGCTTCCGTTATGAGTGGCAAGCATTCAGGCGTCCAGGCACGAATTAAAGAACAAGCAAAGCCTTTTACATCCACTGCAGTGCACACTGTCTAAACTTAGTTTTAGTGGATACAGTAAAAGCTGTCCCTGAGGTCGGACAGTTCTTCTCCTTACTAGAAAGACTTTACGTCTTCAGATCTGGGTCATATGTGCATCAAAAGTGGCTTAGCATACAAAAAGAGATGTACCCAGGTGCACCTAGAGAGCTTTAGAGACTAAGTGACACTCGCTGGTGTCATGATGTTTCCCTCTTTGGGTACAGCGAGCACCATCCCCCTCTCTCTGTCTCCTACAACCAGGCTGCTGTGGTCAGAGAGGTTGTAAATTCCTGGAGGAGATTATCTCCTCATGGCCACAGTATAGAGAGAGAATGAGTTTCATAGATAGAACAAAGGAATTTCTTCCACCTCACAGAACTTGAGGTCCGAACAATATTTATGTTCTGGAGAATGTATAAAAGATCTGTGAAGAATCCAGCTACGAACTGGTCCATTTGGTACAATTTTGTGAAACTCATGGGAGACAATACGGCCACATTACCATAATGCTGTTTATACAATAGCCTCAGATATGAGGCTTACATCTAATTGTTGTATAAGATGAATGAGTGAAGATGATATTGTTTGTGAAATTGTGTAATGTGATTTTGGACTGTTTAATGAAGGAAACCTCAATTCCCTTTGGAGTTTAACTAAATCAGAGGACCGCCCATGAGCACAGTTATGCTCTGGCGTCCTGGGACAGGCCCATTTCTGCTCTTCTGAATAAAACCCCCACCCGGGTTTTCTATCACCAGACCAAGCATACCTCAATTACGAGATGGCTAAAGATTGCAAATCAGCTTACCTCGATAACAATAGGGCCAAGGTTTGAGTAGAGACCATACACCTGAGTATAAGCTAAGGTTTGAGTCGATTGCTGAATCTTTTAACCATACCACGTGGATAAACTCTTAGACTATCGATTCCGACAGAGTAAGAACAAGTCTTTGATATTAATTACTAGTCTGCAGCTAGGAATTCGGTATCATTGAACGCAAAGACCGACAACCGCCGAAACATCTATTCTATAACGACATGAATGAATGTCACTCTGAACTATCCATGCTAACCACGACAGAGAAAGAGTGACAGAGAGAGTGCGGACAAACTCTCCAACAGAAACAAACTTTTCAACAGAGATCCCGACGACACACTGAGCGTAAATATATATTGATTGCAATTGTTCCCGTATGAGTGAGCGTTCATGTGCAAAGGATTAGCATTTCAATTGTTATAATTATCAACTGTGTGTTGTCTTATCTCAGTCGAGACCCCCACTTCCCCAAGCCGCGATGCCGGTTTATCCCACTAGGGAAACTCCGCTATCATTTCCTTGTAACTATCTACTGTTTGTTTGTGCATTTCTGTGAATTATTTAGTTAGTACATAAATGATTTTAAGACAATTGATGTATGGATGACTCATAGTGAAGACTGTGTTCATGCAGATAACCAACAATTTACGACGTTTGGAATGAGACTAACGTGAGGTAAAGAATACGTCATTAATCAGAAGACTAAGGGATCAGATATTAAAATATCTGAAAGTTATATTAGGAAAATTATAACTTTGTAATCTGAATCATTTCCTTGGTGCCCCGAGTTCCTAGTTAATTACAGTTACATGAATAATAAGTTTAATCACGTAATAATAATTAGAGTTATTTGATAAAGATTCATCTTCAGTTTAATGAAGCCAAAGACACGACATCGGGCATGTCGAAATATTGCTCTACATACTATTATGGATAGATTACCTGCCATTAAGCGAGTCCTGCAAGATATAGTCCAAGAACACAATGGTGACAGATCTGTTGAGGCACGAGGTCTGCTTGCACAGGTAGATTTACAATTCATTATGTGCCTTGTTACACTCCATAACGTGTTTGGAGAAGCAAAATCTCTATCAGATATGCTACAGACTTCATCACTTGACCTGTCAAAGGCTGTTGATTTAGTGCAAACGTTGAATGACTCCAGGCATGAGTCATTTTTTGATGACCTATGGAATGGAGTGTTGAACACAGCTGAGCAATGTGATACTGCAATACTCCCCCCTGCAAAACGACCAAAAAGCTAAGCTCTCAATTTAATGGAGTCTGTGTACTCAGTACAGTGGGTCAGAGGTCAGATTCCGAACAAGAAAAAGGCAGTTTTGGTACAACCCTGTTTTAGATCAGATGCTTAGTGAGCTTAACAGAAGGTTCCCTAACAAACACTGTGACATAATGAATGGCATCCAAACTGTAAACACTACAAGTGATGTGTTTCTCAAAGAGAAGTTCCTGTTTCCATTTGCTAGAATGTATGAATACAATATTGAGGACATGGGGCTTGAACTAAATCAGTTCAGAAGAATTATAGAAAGGAAAATACAGAGTGGCATGCAGAGACCCTCCAGTGTAGGAGAGCTGGCATTATTCATTGAGCCGTATAAAGAAGTCTTCTTTTCGTTTTTTAAACTGTGCAAGATAGCTGTTTCAATCCCTGTCAGTACTGCTTCTTGTGAACTGAGTTTTTCTGCACTAAAGCTGGTGAAGACGTATCTCAGGACCACAATGTCAGATGACAGATTAAGCAATTTAGGTGTATTATTTAGGTGTATTAAGTATTGAGTCAAGGAGGGCAAAGGCCTGGAGTCGAGGTGAATCTTTTTGCAAAAAAAACACAAAAACCGGAGAATGCAGTTGATGTGACCTGATACTGAATATGTATTGCAAATTAAATTATAATGGAAATGCAAATAAATTGTTGAATGATTATGGACATGGTCTTTTGCCTGCTAATGCCTGCAATGCAGTGAAGAAAACTAGATGACAACAATAACGTCTAATGTAACTGGCCCCTCTAACAGTAGAACTGGCCCCAGCTTGGCCCCCCCAATCTGAAATGGTATAGAATCGCCACTGCTCTAACTCTGTGGTCAGTGTTAGTCCACCAGTTGAGTATGGAGAACCTAGAGTATGGACAACACAGAGAATCAGTCTTACACCTTACACTGTGGTCAGTGTTATTAGAGCAGTGGTCAGTGGGGTGCTGTCCACCCATCTCTAGGTCCCCTCAGTAACAGAGTCAGTCAGACCAATCCAGACTCTCTTGTTGAGTTTGAAGATAATCTCCTGTTGTTGAGGAAGATAAATATATCCCTACAAAGCCATCTCTCTCTCTCTACAAAGCCATCTCTACAAAGCCTCTCTCTCTCTACAAAGCCATCTCTCTCTCTCTCTCTCTCTCTCTCTCTCTCTCTCTCTCTCTCTCTCTCTCTCTCTAATCACCAGGTCTGCTCCTCTCTCCAGACAGTCCTCTCTACTCTCATTCCAGGTTTTAGTCTCAGTAGACAGGAAGTACCAACTGGATTCAAACTTCTGCCAGCCTTCAGGAGAGGTTTTTCTATAAGATGATAACATGTATTTCCTTCAATGTATCACGCTGGACACTTGCAGACATACATACAATAAGGACTGGCCACCCCTCATAGCCTGGTTCCTCTCTAGGTTTCTTCCTAGGTGTTGGCCTTTCTAGGGAGTTTTTCCTAGCCACCGTGCATCTACACCTGCATTGCTTGCTGTTTGGGGTTTTAGACTGAGTTTCTGTACAGCACTTTGAGATATCAGCTGATGTACGAAGGGCTATATAAATACATTTGATTTGATTTGATTTTGATTTGATAAATACACGGGGCGCACAAAGATAACACAGGGGATGAAACCAGTCATCATCTGAACAATACAAGTGGCATGCAAGCCTAAACAACACAGCTCAGGTACTCACACGACCAACGGACATTGTAACAATAATCAACAGCCCAATGGAAATCAAATGGCACATTTAAACATTTACAATCAGTGGGAATGGCGACCAGGTGTAAGTAATGACACAGTTCCGGAGGGATACGTGACATAGGTTTAGGCTACTACGTGATACTCAAATTTTCCCTATACACATCATGTGGTTGTTACACCCTATGAATGAAGGTTTACAATGTAGGTTTTCACAGGTCCAGTGACAGACAGTGACACGTGGACAGACAGTGACAGATTCAATACCGCCTTGCACACTCTTGCCTCCATCCAACTTATGTAGGGTGTAATCATTAGTCCAACAGTTGGAAACAAGCGTTTCTATAGGACAAATCCAGGTATGTTTATCCCCATTTCATTCCATTTGCTTCAATTTAAGTAACGTTTTTCAACAAAATCGGCTAAATTAATACACCTTTGAACACGCGTAAGCACAGTTCACTTTCTTAACAGCCAGTTTGTAGTCCTTCTCGCATCTATGCGCCATTCTCCTCTCATCTTTTCTCTTTGTTTGTGAACTTCAATGCACAATACATCAGCTGTATGTGACCAGGTGAAAACATTCCAAGCCAAACCGTATTCTAATCGCTGCACACAGCCTACATCGTTGTCACCATATTAGCTATTGTAACGTCCTAGTCAAAATAGCTAATATAATGTGTTAGTAAAACTGCTACAATCATGCAGTAACATTACAGTCACTAAGCAGTTTAGCAGTTACACCTGCAGGCCCCTTTGGCAATGTATGAATACAACCAAAAGCTTAGCTTGACTTTAAAGAGTTCCAGTGTTGTGTTGGATAGTCGTAGCCAGCTAGCTAACATAGCAGCCTTCTGTTTGAGCAGGATGTTTTGAGTTGGCTAAACTAGCTAGCTTCATTTGATAGCTAAGTGAGTGAAACTGAAAAAGAAAATGACTCTCTCTCTTGCTTCTCCTTCATTTTTGAAGAAATGAATTTGTTAAAAACTGTTCAAGTACAGTCTTTCTCTCTCTTTGAGTCAACTACTCACCACATTTTATGCACTGCAGTGCTAGCTAGCTGTAGTTTATGCTTTCAGTACTAGATTCATTCTCTGATCCTTTGTTAAGTTGGACAACATGTCAGTTCATGCTACAAGAGCTCTGATAGGTTGGAGGACGTCCTCCGGAAGGTGTCATAATTTATGTGTAAGTTTATGGAAGGGGGTGAGAACCAAGAGCCTCCAAAAGGAGGTTAGCTGTCCTCCGGCTACACCATGGTGCTACCCAACATAGTGTTGCTGAGGCTACTGTTGACCTTCATTGCAAAACAATCTGTTTTAATCAATTATTTTGTGACGTGAACACATTTAGTATATATTTTGGTCTAAAAATGTTTGTTTTTTAAATCATGAAATTCAAAGAGGAGGATGGTTCTGCCCTTCCTCATCTGAGGAGCCTCCACTGATGCACAAACATCTTCCCCTTTAAAACTTCTGATTAAGATGCAGACATAGATTTCCACCATTTCATTTCACAACAACTGGTACAGGCAACTCTCTCTCTTTGGCTTCAGCTAGCCAACCCTAGCTGTGTCTAGCCCTTCTGCCTGCAACTTCCCTGCCTTCTCCCCACACATTTTATGCATCATGGTTTCTAACTTTTCTACATCTAGACGTCCATCAAATTCATACTTTTTCTCCATTTTGGGCCAAAATAAATGTTCCTTTTATCCTTAGACTCCACATATCCTTCATCTCCGGTTAATTCCGGAACCTCCTTTGAGGATTTACTCCCCATTATTGGTTAACCCTTCTCATTGTTACCCACTAAGAAAATCGGAATAATCACTCATGACTTTTAGATTATTATTAGGTCTCACCCATGAACTTGTTAATCAGCTCTATCTGTAACCCAGAGATTGTAAGGCTCTAGTTTCATGAGACAGACAGAAATCAAATTAAGTCGTTTCTGTTGAATTTCGACCGATCAATATATCTATCTCTCACACAAGTAATAAACCTTTCTCCTTTGAGGATTTACTCTGATGGTTGACTAAGTTAGAATGTTATTCTAGTCACTGGGATATGCTTAACACCCCGGCAGTCCTACAATCTAAGCTAGATGCCCTCAATCTCACTCAAATCATCAAGGAACCCACCAGGTACAGCCCTAACTCTGTAAACAAGGGCACCCTCACAGACGTCATCCTGACCAACTGGCCCTCTAAATACACCTCCGCTGTCTTCAACCAGGATCTCAGCGATCACTGCCTCATTGCCTGTATCCGCCACGGAGCCGCAGTCAAACGACCACCCCTCATCACTGTCAAACGCTCCCTAAAACACTTCTGTGAGCAGGCCTTTCTAATCGACCTGGCCCGGGTATTCTGGAAGGACATTGACCTCATCCCATCAGTTGAGGATGCCTGGTCATTCTTTAAAAGTAACTTCCTCAACATTTTAGATAAGCATGCTCCGTTCAAAAAATGCAGAACCAAGAACAGATACAGCCCTTGGTTCACTCCAGACCTGACTGCCCTCGACCAGCACAAAAACATCCTGTGGCGGACTGCAATAGCATCGAATAGTCCCCGTGATATGCAACTGTTCAGGGAAGTCAGGAACCAATACACGCAGTCAGTCAGGAAAGCTAAGGCCAGCTTCTTCAGGCAGAAGTTTGCATCCTGTCGCTCCAACTCCAAAAAGTTCTGGGACACTGTGAAGTCCAGGTTCTCCTTTACCCAAATCCAGATAGCAGATGTTCTGAAAGAGCTGCAAAACCTGGACCCGTACAAATCAGCTGGGCTTGACAATCTGGACCCTCTATTTCTGAAACTATCCGCCGCCATTGTCGCAACCCCTATTACCAGCCTGTTCAACCTCTCTTTCATATCGTCTGAGATCCCCAAGGATTGGAAAGCTGCCGCAGTCATCCCCCTCTTCAAAGGGGGAGACACCCTGGACCCAAACTGTTATAGACCTATATCCATCCTGCCCTGCCTATCTAAGGTCTTCGAAAGCCAAGTCAACAAACAGGTCACTGACCATCTCGAATCCCACCGTACCTTCTCCGCTGTGCAATCTGGTTTCTGAGCCGGTCACGGGTGCACCTCAGCCACACTCAAGGTACTAAACGATATCATAACCGCCATCGATAAAAGACAGTACTGTGCAGCCGTCTTCATCGACCTTGCCAAGGCTTTCGACTCTGTCAATCACCATATTCTTATCGGCAGACTCAGTAGCCTCGGTTTTTCGGATGACTGCCTTGACTGGTTCACCAATTACTTTGCAGACAGAGTTCAGTGTGTCAAATCGGAGGGCATGCTGTCCGGTCCTCTGGCAGTCTCTATGGGGGTGCCACAGGGTTCAATTCTCGGGCCGACTCTTTTCTCTGTATATATCAATGATGTTGCTCTTGCTGCGGGCGATTCCTTGATCCACCTCTACGCAGACGACACCATTCTATATACTTTCGGCCCGTCATTGGACACTGTGCTATCTAACCTCCAAACGAGCTTCAATGCCATACAGCACTCCTTCCGTGGCCTCCAACTGCTCTTAAACGCTAGTAAAACCAAATGCATGCTTTTCAACCGATCGCTGCCTGCACCCGCATGCCCGACTAGCATCACCACCCTGGATGGTTCCGACCTTGAATATGCGGACATCTATAAGTACCTAGGTGTCTGGCTAGACTGCAAACTCTCCTTCCAGACTCATATCAAACATCTCCAATCGAAAATCAAATCAAGAGTCGGCTTTCTATTCCGCAACAAAGCCTCCTTCACTCACGCCGCCAAGCTTACCCTAGTAAAACTGACTATCCTACCGATCCTCGACTTCGGCGATGTCATCTACAAAATGGCTTCCAACACTCTACTCAGCAAACTGGATGCAGTCTATCACAGTGCCATCCGTTTTGTCACTAAAGCACCTTATACCACCCACCACTGCGACTTGTATGCTCTAGTCGGCTGGCCCTCGCTACATATTCGTCGCCAGACCCACTGGCTCCAGGTCATCTACAAGTCCATGCTAGGTAAAGCTCCGCCTTTTCTCAGTTCACTGGTCACGATGGCAACACCCATCCGTAGCACGTGCTCCAGCAGGTGTATCTCACTGATCATCCCTAAAGCCAACACCTCATTTGGCCGCCTTTCGTTCCAGTACTCTGCTGCCTGTGACTGGAACGAACTGCAAAAATCGCTGAAGTTGGAGACTTTTATCTCCCTCACCAACTTCAAACATCAGCTATCTGAGCAGCTAACCGATCGCTGCAGCTGTACATAGTCTATTGGTAAATAGCCCACCCATTTTCACCTACCTCATTCCCATACTGTTTTTATACTGTTTTTATTTATTTACTTTTCTGCTCTTTTGCACACCAATATCTCTACCTGTACATGACCATCTGATCATTTATCACTCCAGTGTTAATCTGCAAAATTGTAATTATTCGCCTACCTCCTCATGCCTTTTGCACACATTGTATATAGACTGCCCCTTTTTTTTCTACTGTGTTATTGACTTGTTAATTGTTTACTCCATGTGTAACTCTGTGTTGTCTGTTCACACTGCTATGCTTTATCTTGGCCAGGTCGCAGCTGCAAATGAGAACTTGTTCTCAACTAGCCTACCTGGTTAAATAAAGGTGAAATAAAAAAATAAAATAAAACTGTTCTTAACTCTACTTGGAAACAAATTTCCCTTGGATTTTATTATTAGACACGACTCTTGAACGAATGTTTATGATTGAATTATTCAATTAACCATTTAAATTATTCTACCCATAACCCAGAGTGTATTAATAAGACCCTAGTTTCATGAAATAGTCAGAATAACCATTCTTTCTCACGTATCTATTTTATATCCCTTCATAATAATCAACCAATTATACTTAGGTCACAATATTAACCTCTTTCAGCTAGGGGCACTATTTTTATGTTTGGAAAAATATCATTCCAAAGTAAACGGCCTATTTCCCACGCCCAGATGCTAGAATATGCATATAATTGACAGAGTAGGATAGAAAACACTCTAAAGTTTCCAAAACGGTCAAAATATTGTCTGTGAATATAACAGAGCTGATATTGCAGGCGAAGACCTGAGGAAAATCAAACCAGGAAGTGACCTCTATTTTGAAAGCTCCATGTTCCATAGCCTGCCTTCGCTCCATTTAAAGAGATATCAACCAGATTCCTGTTCCTATCACTTCCTCAAGGTGTCAACAGTCTTTCGACATAGTTTCAGGCTTTTATTTTGAAAAATGAACGAGAAAGATAACATCGCGTCAGGTGTCCGCATGAGTTTTGCTTGCGCAACAGAGCTTGGGCAGCCATTGTCTCTCCCTCTCCTACTGAAAAAGAGACAGTCGCAGTTGATATATTATCGATTATATATTTTAAAAACAACCTGAGGATTGATTATAAAAAACGTTTGACATGTTTCTGTGGACATTACGGATACTATTTGGAATTTTCGTCTGCGTTGTCGTGACCGCTCGAGCCTGTGGATTCCTGAACATAACGCGCCAAACAAATGGAGGTATTTTGGATATAAAAATAATCTTTATGGAACAAAATTAACATTTATTGTGTAACTGGGAGTCTCGTGAGTGAAAACATCCGAAGATCGAAGGTAAGCGATTCATTGGATTGCTTTTCTGATTTTCGTGACCAAGCTACTTTGATGCTAGGTGTTCATAATGTTTTGTCTAGTGATCCATAAACTTACAAACGCTTGGATTGCTTTCGCTGTAAAGTATATTTTCAAAATCTGACACAACAGGTGGATTAACAAAAAGCTAAACTGTGTTTTAATAGATTGCACTTGTGATTTCATATATTTTTTGAATGTGGCGCTCTGCACTCAGCGGTTGTTGATGAGAATTATCCTGGTAACGGGATGGTTTGCGCCAAGAAGTTAAGTTAGTTTAGTTGTGGTACTGGCCAGTTACCTTCAGGTCGTTACGGACCTGTTCCTACTTATCGATTTTAGTAATTACACTGTCTAGAGCAAAATCTAGAATCTAGAATCTTCTTCGGATTCTTTTAGGTTAAGATATACAGTGGGGAGAAGAAGTATTTGATACACTGCCAATTTTGCAGGTTTCCCTACTTACAAAGCATGTAGAGGTCTGTAATTTTTATCATAGGTACACTTCAACTGTGAGAGACGGAATCTAAAAAAAAATCCAAAAACTAACATTGTATGATTTTTAAGTAAATAATTAGCATTTTATTGCATGACATAAGTATTTGATACATCAGAAAAGCAGAAATTAATATTTGGTTCAGAAACCTTTGTTTGCAATTACAAAGATCATACATTTCCTGTAGTTCTTGACCAGGTTTGCACACACTGCAGAAGGGATTTTGGCCCACTCCTCCATACAGACCTTCTCCAGATCCTTCAGGTTTCGTGGCTGTCGCTGGGCAAAACAGACTTTCAGCTCCCTCCAAATATTTTCTGTTGGGTTCAGGTCTGGAGACTGGCTAGGCCACTCCAGGACCTTGAGATGCTTCTTACGGAGCCACTCCTTAGTTGCCCTGGCTGTGTGTTTCGGGTCGTTGTCATGCTGGAAGACCCAGCCACAACCCATCTTCAATGCCCTTACTGAGGGAAGGAGGTTGTAGGCCAAGATCTTGCGATACATGTTCCCATCCATTCTCCCTTCAATACGGTGCAGTTGTCCTGTCCCCTTTGCAGAAAAGCATCCCCAAAGAATGATGTTTCCACCTCCATGCTTCACGGTTAGGATGGTGTTCTTGGGGTTGTACTCATCCTTCTTCTTCCTCCAAACACAGTGAGTGGAGTTTGGACCAAAAAGCTCTATTTTTGTCTCATCAGACCACATGACCTTCTCCCACTCCTCCTCTGGATCATCCAGATGGTCATTGGCAAACTTCAGACGGGCCTGGACATGCACTGGCTTGAGCAGGGGGACCTTGCGTGCTCTGCAGGATTTTAATCTATGACGGCGTAGTGTGTTACTAATGGTTTTCATTGAGACTGTGGTCCCAGCTCTCTTCAGGTCATTGACCAGGTCCTGCCGTGTAGTTCTGGACTGATCCCTCACCTTCCTCATGATCAATGATGCCCCACGAGGTGAGATCTTGCATGGAGCCCCAGACCGAGGGTGATTGACCGCCATCTTGAACTTCTTCCATTTTCTAATAATTGCGCCTTCTTGTTGTTGCCTTCTCACCAATCTGCTTGCCTATTGTCCTGTAGCCCATCCCAGCATTGTGCAGGTCTACAATTTTATCCCTGATGTCCTTACACAGCTCTCTGGTCTTGGCTATTGTGGAGAGGTTGGAGTCTGTTTGATTGAGTGTGTTAACAGGTGTCTTTTATACAGGTAACGAGTTCAAACAGGTGCAGTTAATACAGGTAATGAGTGGAAAACAGAAGGGCTTCTTAAAGAAAAACTAACAGGTCTGTGAGAGCCGGAATTCTTACTGGTTGGTAGGTGATTTCTGGATTCTTGTTTTAGATGTCATCTCTCACAGTTGAAGTGTACATATGATAAAAATTACAGACCTCTACATGCTTTGTAAGTAGGAAAACCTGCAAAATTGGCAGTGTATCAAATACTTGTTCTCCCCACTGTATGTCCCAGTCTCTGCGTCTCTCTCTCTGTGTCTCTGCTCCATCTCCCCTCCCTCCAGATGACAGATCCCCCTTGTCCAACTGCCCGGCCGACTTCAGTGCCCCTTATCAGCAGAACTCTGCCAACCTCACCGACGGTGTCAACTGGACAGGCATCGTCTGTGTCACCCTATGCCAGGGAAACGGGACCCTCAACGGCGGTGGGCCGAGAACATGACCCGGGTGGCTTGCAGCGCCACCTGCTGATCAAAGAAGGTAGATGTAGTGGACAGGGCAGGCAACATGGGTGTGTGTCTTGGCTCAGTGAAATACTCTGTGGTGGTGGTGGTTGTGAGCTCTACATCCCAAGGCCCAGATTCCCAATATCATCTAAGTCCATCGTTATTACCATAGGATCCTAATGTTCTAAGATTAACTTAGCCTTAATATGCTTTTGGGAAACCAGGCCCAGGTCTCTGTCACCAACACTACAGCTGTACCTGTAGTTAGTACTACATCCACCCAGGTCTCTGTCACCAACACTACAGCTGTACCTGTAGTTCGTATTACATCCACCCAGGTCTCTGTCACCAACACTACAGCTGTACCTGTTTATTTTATTTTATTTTACCTTTATTTAACTAGGCAAGTCAGTTAAGAACAAATTCTTATTTTCAATGACGGCCTAGGAACAGTGGGTTAACTGCCTGTTCAGGGGCAGAACGACAGATTTGTACCTTGTCAGCTCGGGGGTTTGATCTTGCAACCTTCCGGTTACTAGTCCAACGCTCTAACCACTAGGCTACGCTGCCGCCCCCTAACCTGTGGTTAGTACTACGTCCAACAGAGGGACACCTTTGACTCTGTCCCTGTATCTAAGGGTCTGTGTGATGCTTTCTCTCCTCCTGTGGAATAGAGTAGAGCTGTAGAGTTGTATAATAGTTCATGTAGGTAGATGTCATGTGGAACATTGGAATCAGTGCAGAGAGAGTTGTGTCATTAGATGTAACCAGTATGTATATGTTATGATGTACTGAAAGACAGGGTGGAAATATGAACTTTTTATAATAAATCATGTGGAGGCTATTTATTCTTCTTTCATTTCCCTTAAAACTGAAACTATGGAGATATTGTCAGAACTTCTGCTTTTTCATTCTGAGTAATTCTTCACAGTCAGCATAGATAGAACAAAAATTGGTCATTGGTGGCCAGTCACAAAACAGGGGGAAGTTTCCCCTAGGTACAGATCTAGGATCAGGTTTCCCTCCCGCAATCTTAACCTTAACCATTTGTGGTGGAAATTTGAAACAGACCTAATATCAGCGTCTAGGGGCACCTTACCCCTAAAACACTAATCACAGAGTGAGAGCCATAATGTGGTCTCCATTTGAAGGCTATGAGTGCTCTAAACTCAGTTAGGATATATGTAGTGTATATGTCAATTAACAGGATCCCAATTTACTTCAGCAGATCCAAAATTGTGATCCTTTGAATTCACACATACATCATATAGCACAATATATAGTCATACAGTGTAGTTTATTATCAAACTAAGGTTGGTGTATGTCACGTGTTGGCCAGTCGATTTCACAATTTATCATCCACTGTGGTAGACTGATAAAGAGTTTCACTACCATAAATCACACAGACGCAGGACAGTGCAGGAAGAAGACATAGCTATAGATGTATATTAGAGTTCAGGTTAGAAGTAGAAGTTACTGTATTTGATCACAAGTGTGTTAAGATGTCAGAGGGAGTCTATGAAATCCCAGATGGATTTGAAGACGATGAGCCTGATACCATGAAGAACACAGACAGTGATGGCCAAATATATGCCAACGTAAGAGCCTTCAAGCCCAGTCCACGAGATGGAGTTGTTGCTTCAGGTAAGATTGCATGAACACACACACACACACACACACACACACACACACACACACACACACACACACACACACACACACACACACACACACACACACACACACAAACACAAACACAAACACAAACACAAACACACACACACACACACACACAAACACAAACACAAATACACATTTCACACTAAACAGGTGAGATTGCCAGTACCTAAACAACACAGAGATCCAGACAGTCAGACACTGTAATACAAATATCCTCCTCAAATATAGACATAGTCCTATGTTTTTACAGCTTTAAAGACATTCTCTAAAATGAGCATACCATTATCAACACATGTTTTCTCTCTCTCTCTCTTTCCATTACATTTTCAAATGCAAATAGTACGTGGCTTCTATAATACATCTACAGTTCTCATGGAATGACATCCATGAGTCAAAACATACATTTTTAGGAACATGATTGGAAACTCTCTCTCTCGTTGTTTTTCTGGTAGTCTAGTAATTACTATGCTGATGAAGTCCTTCAGTATGTCCTGTAACTCGCCACTGTGTATTTCCAACCTAGTCTCAAAACATTTTGTATTATTCTCTACGTAAATCAGAGACACTCCATTATAATATGAAATATTACCTTTCATATGGTATGTATCAATTTGTGGATGCCCATCAACCATGTTGTATGATATGTTACAAATTATAATGTGTATGATATGTTACAAATTTGCAAAAATATACAATATGTTACGTACGTCCTAACCATATGAATTCTACTAACATTAGCTAGCTGGTAGTAATTACTATGCTGATCATTGGATACAGTGATACGGAAGAGAGGAAATAGGAGGAGAGGAGATCAGAGGAGGGGAGAGATGAGATAGGAGTAGATGTGAGGAGGTGAGGAGCTAGGTGGAGAGGAGATATTAATTGAGATAGAGCCTTAGTGTCAGAGACAGAGGAGGAAGAAGAAAATTAATAGAACGAGGAAGAGAGAAAAAATAAGACAAATAATTGTTCTTTTTAGATGTAGAGGAGAGTATGTAGACATACTGTAATCTCTAAAATTATTCTTCATTAGTTTTATTAGAAAAATGTCATGTGATTTTCCCCCAAAAAGTGGGCCCAATTATTAACCTATTTTTGTATTTTTACAACCTCCTTATTTTAGTTGACCTTTATTTAACTAGGCAATTCAGTTTTAATAACAAATTCTTATTTTCAATGACGTTGTAACTGCCTTGTTCAGGGGCAGAATGACAGATTTTGTACCTTGTTGGCTCAGGGATTTGATCTTGCAACCAATGCTCTAACCACGAGGCCATGCTGCTACCCCACCTATGCTCATCACTTTAATAATAAGAATAACAAAGCACAGATTAATAAATGAAGGAACAATGTTCTTTAAAACGTCTTATGGCTGCAATCCCATTAACGGGATCAATATGACAACAGCCAGTGAAAGTGCAGGGCGCCAAATTCAAACAACAGACATCTCATAATTAAAATTCCTCAAGCATGCAAGTATTTCACACCATTTTAAAGATACACGTCTTGTTAATCCCACCACAGTGTCCGATTTCAAAAAGGCTTTACAACGAAAGCACCACAAACGATTATGTTAGGTCACCTCAAAAACACAGCCATTTTTCCAGCCAACGACAGGAGTCACAAAAAGCAGAAATAGAAATAAAATGATTCAGTAACCTTTGATGATCTTCATCAGATGACACTCATAGGATTTCATGTTAAACAATACTTATATGTTTTGTTCGATAAAGTTCATATTTATATCCATAAACCTCAGTTTACATTGGCGCCATATTCAGAAACGCCTCCAAAATATCCGGAGAAATTGCTGAGAGCCACATCAAATAACAGAAATACTCATCATAAACTTTGATGAAAGATACATGTTTTACATAGAATTAAAGATACACTTGTTCTTAATGCAACCGCTGTGTCAGATTTCAAAAAGCTTTACGGCAAAAGCACAATATTCAATAATCTGAGAACAGCATTCAGCCACAAAAGGAAGCCATACAGTTACCTGCCAAATTGTGCAGTCAACAAAACTCATAAATAGCGTTGTAAATCTTCACTTACCTACAAACCTTAGATTTGCCACTTTCTGGTTGGATTTTGTTCCTGGGTTTTTGCCTGCCATATGAGTTCTGTTATACTCACAGACGTCATTCAAACAGTTTTAGAAACTTCTGAGTGTTTTCTATCCATAACTAATAATACTATGCATATATTAGCAACTGGGACTGAGGAGCTGGCAGTTCACTCTGGGCACCTCTGGGCACCTTTTCATCCAAGCCACTCAATACTGCCCCTGCAGCAATAAGAAGTTTTAACAAGGTCTACCAGCTTCCTGATTAAATGTGATTAAATACTTTAAACAGTGTTACCTGGACCCACACAGATGGCAGAACATTACTTAGAGGAAACTGACTCACACAAAATCAATGCTAATAGAAGGTGAGAATGACTCACAACCTTCACTGTTCAAGGGACAACGTGTAGGTTACCAACGGCAACACAATTCACCTAGCACCAGTGGACCTGTCTGCTACATACCCACACACTCATCATGGTGTCTATCTGCTGTTGTGTCTCTTTCTGGAGGTTGTTGTCTTCTCAAACCACTGTACGTTCTCAGGTGTGAAGTCCTCCCTACACCTATAACACTGTACGTTCTCAGACACAGCAGACTGTTAAACTAAAGCAGCTGTTTAACAGGATACAGTATATCACAGAATATACTGTCCATTGTACTGTGTGTAGATACATAAAGTACCAAAGTATATTTTAAGGGGGCAATTAGAATTAGCCTTTATATGGAGGATATTTATGCTAATGTAGACAGGAAGAGCTGTGGACAGGATACTGTGAACTGGAGCACAGATAAACAACCTGAATCTAAGAACACTGGTAAATACACAGTAGTCATAGAGACACACACATGGAAGTTTAAACTAATGGTTCTTATCCTTCCACTTGCCGCATAAACAAGTGTGCCTATGTTAATGTGATGAGTTTGGCCGATGCCTCATGCCCCAAGGCTTCAAAAGTCAACTGAGTAAAATAAACTGTAACAAACAGATTATTACATATTCAAAAAACGGAATACAACGTGTCTTCCAAATATAGGTCTTACTTCACAAGGGAAAGCTTTGGAATTGGTATACTTATGGAAAAGGATACATGAAATGCTAAATCCTACATCTCATAAAGGAAGGTTGTTCCTTTAAGACTAGAGGTTAAATGTTCTGAAATGTTCGAGTCTCTGTATTTTAGGATGTTTACTAACTGCTGAAACATTTATTTTGATGTTCATAAAGTCCAATGCAAATCTCCAATGTGTATTTCCATCTGGTCTCATTGCATTTTTTATTATTATGTACATAAATCCGAGTCACTCCATTTAGTGTAATATCATAGGTTTCATATGATATGTATCAATTTGTGGATGTCCATGTGTCACGGCCGTCGAATGAAGAGAACCAAAGCACAGCGTGGTGATCGTACATATTCCTTTTATTTAGGATGACGACGAACAAAAAACAATAAACAATACAAAACAACCGTGAAGCTATGTGCCACAAACAAAGTTAACTTCCCACAAGGAAAGGAGGGAAAAGGGCTATTTAAGTATGGTTCCCAATCAGAGACAACGATAGACAGCTGTCCCTGATTGAGAACCATACCCGGCCAAAACATAGAAATAGAAAACAAAAACATAGAATGCCCACCCCTAATCACACCCTGACCAAACCAAATAGAGACAGTAAAAGGCTCTCTAAGGTCAGGATGTGACACCATGATCCATTTTGTATGTTACAAATGAATATTTCTATGATGTTACGATTGACATTTTGTATGACATGTTACGAATTACAATTTGTATATGTTACGAATGTTTTAAACATGTGAATTCTACTATTATTAGCCAGCTGGATACCGTTAGCAAGGCTAGGTGTCACGTTCTGACCTTTATTTCCTTTGTTTTGTCATTATTTGGTATGGTCAGGGCGTGAGTTGGGTGGGCAGTCTATGTTTGTTTTTCTATGTTTTGGGGTATTTCTATGTTTCGGCCTAGTATGGTTCTCAATCAGAGGCAGGTGTCATTAGTTGTCTCTGATTGAGAATCATACTTAGGTAGCCTGGATTTCACTGTGTGTTTGTGGGTGATTGTTCCTGTCTCTGTCTTTGCACCAGATAGGACTGTTTAGGTTTTCCATGTTTATTGTTTTGTAGTGTTCATGTGTACATTTACATATTAAAAGAACCATGGACACTTACCACGCCGCATATTGGTCCTCTGATCCTTTTCGCCTTCGGAAGAAGAGGAGGAAATCCCTGACACTAGGGGTTAACTGTAACTGGCCACTATATTTCCTGTTAATGTGAGAAGTTGTATCTTTAACAACCACAAGTCCCCCTCAACAGGAAGAGAGATGGGGTGAGAAAACATCACTTTAAAAGTGTGATTGTGTCTAATTGATGCTATGTACAGTACCTGTGTCCACAGAGCCTGATAGCTCAGGGAAGAGACCCTTCAGAGTTGCTGCAGTGTGTCTGGGGCTGCTGTGTGTTCTACTGGCTGGGATCATAGGCCTGTCTGTCTACTGTAAGTCTGAAGTTATAATTCCTACAATTCACAAGCATTCACCTACAATTCACCAGATGATCTATTTTATTGATACACTTTGTTGTTGTTATAACAGATGGTGGGGTCTCTAAGAGCTTCTTAGCCTATAAAACCAACTCATCTGCAGAGATAGAACAGCTACAGACCAGCAACAACAACCTGACTAAAGAGAGAGCCAGATACAGACCAGTTACAACACCCTGACTAAAGAGAGAGACCAGATACAGACCAGATACAACACCCTGACTAAAGAGAGAGACCAGCTACAGAATAGTTACAGCACCCTGACTAAAAAGAGAGACCGGCTACAGACCAGTTACAACACCATGACTAAAGAGAGAGACAAGCTACAGACTGAGAGAAATTTTCTTAGCGGGAGGCTTACCAATCTCAGTGAGTAAACCTACAGTAATAAATTATCATTAATACCACACAACTTATCATCAGTCTGTGTTCTTACACTAAGTGTCCAGTGTGATAAATTGAAGGAAATGCATATGTCATCAATATATTCAAACCTGTCCTGAAGGCTGGCAGAAGTTTGAATCCAGTTGGTACTTCCTGTCTACTGAGTCTAAAACCTGGAAGGAGAGCAGAGAGGACTGTCTGGAGAGAGGAGCAGACCTGGTGATGATAAACAGTGATAAGGAACAGGTGAGAGAGAGAGAGGGAGAGGGGATGGGTGTGCAAGGGGTAAATGTGATCAAACATGTACATCTGCTAATTTATCTTTCTCAACAACAGACATTTCTCTTCAACCTCAAGAAGAGAGTCTGGATTGGTCTGACTGACTCTGTTAAGGAGGGGACCTGGAAATGGGTGGACGGCACCACACTGACCACAAGGTGAGAGATGATAACTAATCTGTCAATAAGGCTCAATTCAACATGTTTCTATGCAGGTTACTGATATTGATGATAGCAGTCAATGCAGTTAACTATAAGATGTCTACATATTAGTATTATGATGTTGTAACTGTGATGTCTGACTGTTGTTAACCCTGTAGCTACTGGTATTAACCATGATATCTGACTGTTTTTAACCCTGTAGGTACTGGTATTCCAAACAGCCTGATAATGCAGGTCCTAATGGGGACGAGGACTGTGCTGAGATACACAAAGACCAGAGTCCTCTAAAGGCATGGAATGACATGTCATGTGACAGCAAACTCAACTGGATTTGTGAGAAAGCGGTTTAAAATCACCATGACAACATGCTGTAACACATACAGTAGCCTACAGTGCACAGAACTTCCTCCTCTGTCTCTGTCTCTCTCTCTTTGTCTCAAACTCAGGCACACAAATGTTGTATTTATTTGTATTAGTATATTAATAAAAGTCCTACTTGTTTCCTGACATTGTAGCTTCCTGTTTACCAGAGTCAACATGAAGATAGTACATCAGACTCTGCAATATGGGTCTCAAAAGAGGGGAGTTAAATTGTTATTTTCAGTGGTTCAACGAACTCCTCGACCAATCAGGTTCATTTAGAGAGAACAGAGCTGCGTCCGTTTCTGTTGTCATCTCCTCCTCACTGGTTAAGCCTTCCCATCCTCAATATCCACTTGGAGCAGTTTGTAGTGTCACATCTATTGTCTGGACATTATAATGACCCATGTTTGTAGTTCTGGACCTCCTGAACATGTTGATGTATATTTGGGAGTAAACAGAGGGTCCAAATCGGCAGAAAGGTGAAAGGAAGGAGGAGTTCTGGAAACTCCCTGAATCATCTTGGGGCTGTTACATATGATATTTAATATATGTTAACAGCTAGTCTTTGTTCTTCACTTCCCCTCTATGATCTATATCTTCCTGGTATGATAGTGTCCTGTCCATCATAACAAATAGCAAGTCAGGTTCCCTGGGCAGGAGGACTGTGTTGAGATGTACACTGGACAAGATGACCATGTAGAGACATGAAATTTAATTTAACAATGACCATTGTAACAATCTCTCTCATGCACACAAGTACACACACAAGTATGCAAACGTGTTATATTTGTTATATTAGCAGAGCCACAACTACCCGTGTCATTTTGTTGATACTTCCCTAGAGTTAACACCTACATCAGTCATACAGACAGAGACACACAGATGACAGAGATATCACTAGAAGCAGAGACTTAATGTAACATAATTCTATGTTTTATTTTGTTAACTAGGCCAGTCAATTAAGAACAAATTCTTATTTACAATGACCGCCTACCTCAGCAAGGGTCAGTGGGGACACCTCTAGCACTTACATGCAGTGCCCTAGACCACAGCACCACTCAGGAGCACATTCCTGAAGCAGAGACTTAATGTATAGTAGACCTCAATAGAAAAAAAGACTCAGACATTGTTAAAGTTGTCAAAGGCCAACTATCCTGAGCCAGATATGAACAAGAATGTCAACTTGGACAGAAGTGAGATGAAGGAGAGGATTGTTAATATATCTACGTCAGTGTAGACATCCTGAGAGACGGTGAGACCAGCACCAAGAGAGAAGAGACAGCAGACACTGCTCCTAATGATGGACCAGGAGACCAGCACCAAGAGAGATGAGACAGCAGACACTGCTCCTAATGATGGACCAGGAGACCAGCACCAAGAGAGAAGAGACAGCAGACACTGCTCCTAATGATGGACCAGGAGACCAGCACCAAGAGAGAAGAGACAGCAGACACTGCTCCTAATAATGGACCAGGAGACCAGCACCAAGAGAGAAGAGACAGCAGACACTGCTCCTAATAATGGACCAGGAGACCAGCACCAAGAGAGAAGAGACAGTAGACACTGCTCCTAATAATGGACCAGGAGACCAGCACCAAGAGAGAAGAGACAGCAGACACTGCTCCTAATAATGTACCAGGAGACCAGCACCAAGAGAGAAGAGACAGCAGACACTGCTCCTAATAATGGACCAGGAGACCAGCACCAAGAGAGAAGAGACAGCAGACACTGCTCCTAATAATGGACCAGGAGACCAGCACCAAGAGAGAAGAGACAGCAGACACTGCTCCTAATAATGGACCAGGAGACCAGCACCAAGAGAGAAGAGACAGCAGACACTGCTCCTAATAATGGACCAGGAGACCAGCACCAAGAGAGAAGAGACAGCAGACACTGCTCCTAATAATGGACCAGGAGACCAGCACCAAGAGAGAAGAGACAGCAGACACTGCTCCTAATAATGGACCAGGAGACCAGCACCAAGAGAGAAGAGACAGCAGACACTGCTCCTAATAATGGACCAGGAGACCAGCACCAGGAGAGAAGAGACAGCAGACACTGCTCCTAATAATGGACCAGGAGACCAGCACCAAGAGAGAAGAGACAGCAGACACTGCTCCTAATAATGGACCAGGAGACCAGCACCAAGAGAGAAGAGACAGCAGACACTGCTCCTAATGATGGACCAGGAGACCAGCACCAAGAGAGAAGAGACAGCAGACACTGCTCCTAATAATGGACCAGGAGACCAGCACCAAGAGAGAAGAGACAGCAGACACTGCTCCTAATAATGGACCAGGAGACCAGCACCAAGAGAGAAGAGACAGCAGACACTGCTCCTAATAATGGACCAGTAGACCAGCACCAAGAGAGAAGAGACAGCAGACACTGCTCCTAATAATGGACCAGGAGACCAGCACCAGGAGAGAAGAGACAGCAGACACTGCTCCTAATAATGGACCAGGAGACCAGCACCAAGAGAGAAGAGACAGCAGACACTGCTCCTAATAATGGACCAGGAGACCAGCACCAAGAGAGAAGAGACAGCAGACACTGCTCCTAATAATGGACCAGGAGACCAGCACCCTGGTAACACACACACATTCACATAACATACTAAAAAGGTAAGAGACTACTGCTCTATAATAACACTGACAACCTAAATGTAAGAGACTACTGCTCTATAACAACACTGACCACCCCAAGGTAAGAGACTACTGCTCTATAAAAACACTGACCACCCCAAGGTAAGAGACTACTGCTGTAATAACACTGACCACCCCAAGGTAAGAGACTACTGCTCTATAATAACACTGACCACCCCAAGGTAAGAGACTACTGCTCTATAATAACACTGACCACCCCAAGGTAAGAGACTACTGCTATATAATAACACTGACCACCCCAATGTAAGAGACTACTGCTCTATAATAACACTGACCACCCCAAGGTAAGAGACTACTGCTCTATAATAACACTTACCACCCCAAGGTAAGAGACTACTGCTCTATAATAACACTGACCACCCCAAGGTAAGAGACTACTGCTCTATAATAACACTGATCACCCCAGGGTAAGAGACTACTGCTCTATAATAACACTGACCACCCCAAGGTAAGAGACTACTGCTCTAATAACACTGATCACCCCAAGGTAAGAGACTACTGCTATATAATAACACTGACCACCCCAGGGTAAGAGACTACTGCTCTAATAACACTGACCACCCCAAGGTAAGAGACTACTGTTCTATAATAACACTGATCACCCCAGGGTAAGAGACTACTGCTCTATAATAACACTGACCACCCCAAGGTAAGAGACTACTGCTCTAATAACACTGATCACCCCAGGGTAAGAGACTACTGCTCTATAATAACACTGACCACCCCAAGGTAAGAGACTACTGCTATAATAAGATTGACCACAGTTTAAGTAGTTGCACTGATTTTCTTTGTTGTACATACTGTAGGTTCTGAGAGTGGTCAATCTAACTCCGTGTTGTTCATACTCTAGGTTCTGAGAGAGAGGTCAGTGTGACTACGTGTGGTTCATACTGTAGGTTCTGAGAGAGTGGTCAGTCTAACAGTCTAACTTTAATGCAGGTATTGGTAGAGTGGAGATTCTAATGGTGGCAGAGGTCAGAACTGTGCAGTGGTACCTTACTGGTTATCAGGCCAATGAGAGTAGTGGGACTGTCAATTTTCATATCCAGAGTACTGGATCTGTGAGAAAGACCTTTTGTAGGTACTTTGTCTGCACTGCTGTTTAAGGAACTCTATAATATATGTTAATGATGGTCTGAAGACTGCTTTGATTTGGTAGAATACCAAATGTTAAACTAGAAATTGGAGAGTAAGGCACTTGCAGCGCCATTGACGGCTTCCACCATTCTTCCAACATTTTAAAGTAGTCAAGGTAGTTAACTGGGTGGGTTTTCCTATGGGATGTAGCCTCAGTGGTGCTGCACACATTGTCAAAGACACTATAATTGAACAGATTTGAAGATGAATCCTCTTTCTATCTCTATGGGTCAAGGTCACATTAATAGAAGGAAGAAACTGAGCTTGTAGAAAACAGCCAGTAGGGGGAGACAAACACTTAATAAAGAAGGTATTATACCCAACATGAGGGACTTTTCTGACCAGCATCACATTGACACACAGATTATAGACAAAACCTAAAACTGACCATCATAAACGTTGATGAAATATACAAGTGTTATGCATAGGATTAAAGATAAACTTCTCCATAACCTCTTTGGGCTAGGGGGCAGTATTTTCACGTTCGGATGAAAACCGTGCCCAGAGTAAACTGCCTGCTACTCAGGCCCAGAAGGGAGGAAATTCATATCATTAGTAGATTTGGATAGAAATCACTCTGACGTTTCTAAAACTGTTTGAATGATGTCTGTGAGTATAACATAACTCATATGGCAGGCAAAAACCTGAGAAACATCCACCAGAATGTGGGAAATCTGATGTTTCTAGTTTTTCAAGTGATTGCCTATCCAATATAGATGGGGTCATATTGCACTTCCTAAGGCTTCCACTAGATGTCAAAAGTCTTTAGAACCTTGTTTCAGGCTTCTATTGTGAAAGGGGAGCGAATAAGACCTGTCAGAGAAGGTGGCTCAGTTGAAAGCCTTTAGTTATTGAAAGCGAGCAGCCGTGAGCACGAGCTTCGTTCTTTTTCCTTTCTAAAGACAAAGGAATTACGAATTGGCCAGTTGGAATATTTTTTAAGATTTCTGATAAAAACATCCTAAAGATTGATTATATACATCGTTTGACATGTTTCTAGGAACTGTAATGGAACTTTTTTGACTTTTCGTCTTTTCGTCATTAAAAGATCCCATATCATCTATTATATTATCAAACTAAGGCTGGTGGGAGTGATATCATGTAGTATATTATCAAACTAAGACTGGTGGGAGTCATATCATGTAGTATATTATCAAACTAAGACTGGTGGGAGTCATATCATGTAGTATATTATCAAACTAAGACTGGTGGGAGTCATATCATGTAGTATATTATCACACTAAGACTGGTGGGAGTCATATCATGTAGTATATTATCACACTAAGACTGGTGGGAGTCATATCATGTATTATATTATCACACTAAGGCTGGTGGGAGTCATATCATGTATTATATTATCACACTAAGGCTGGTGGGAGTCATATCATGTATTATATTATCACACTAAGGCTGGTGGGAGTCATATCATGTATTATATTATCACACTAAGACTGGTGGGAGTCATATCATGTATTATATTATCACACTAAGACTGGTGGGAGTCATATCATGTATTATATTATCACACTAAGGCTGGTGGGAGTCATATCATGTATTATATTATCACACTAAGACTGGTGGGAGTCATATCATGTATTATATTATCACACTAAGACTGGTGGGAGTCATATAATGTAGTATATTATCAAACTAAGACTGGTGGGAGTCATATCATGTATTATATTATCACACTAAGACTGGTGGGAGTCATATCATGTATTATATTATACCAGTACCTACAGGGTTAACAACAGTCATATATCATGATTAATACCAGTACCTACAGGGTTAAAAACAGTCAGATATCAGGGTTAATACCAGTACCTACAGGGTTAAAAACAGTCAGATATTAACCATGATACCTGACTGTTTTTAACCCTGTAGGTACTGGTATTAACCATGATATCTGACTGTTGTTAACCCTGTAGGTACTGGTATTAACCATGATATCTGACTGTTATTAACCCTGTAGGTACTGGTATTAACCATGATATCTGACTGTTTTTAACCCTGTAGGTACCGGTCTACACCACATCAGGCTGATAATGGTGCTGGCAAACCAGAATATGGTAAGGCGGTCTGTGTTGAGATACGTAATGAACAGAGTTCTCTAGATGCATGGAATGACTTGTCATGTGACAGGAAACTCAACTGGATTTGTGAAAAAGTGGTTTAACATCACCATGACAACATACTGTAACACATACAGTAGCCTACAGTGCACACAATTTCCTCATTCATTCTCTCTCTCTCTCTTTCACACACACACACAGTCTCTCTGTCTCAAACCCACACACACACCCCCTCACACACACATGCACGCACAAGCACGCACACATATGTACACGTACACGTGCATGCACACTCCAACCGAATGCCCCAACACACAAGGGGAACAAAATAGCTCCGAAAAATACAACTACCAAACAGTACACAAAACAATCCCGCACACCCAACAGGCGGGCCTGCTGGGTAATAAAGCTCTATTAATCACCCTAACTAAAAACAGGTGTAACCAATAAACAAATAAGGAGGGGGAGGAAAAAGTCAGTGGTGGCTAGTAGGCCGGTGACGACGACCGGGGAGCGCCACCCGAACAGGAAGGGGAGCCAACTTCGGAAGGAGTCGTGACATTGTAGCTTCCTGTGGACCAGTAGTTATGTTTCACACATCATCAGATACAACTTGAAGTTAGTACATTTGACTTTGTGCACACACAATTTCTAATTCAAATAAATCCTACAGATATTTACATGCTCCAATTTAGGCCTGGTGATGACATTCTCAACAGTACCAAACCACCATTACATACACTGTATAGGAGGTGACTGTATCACTAATCAATGAGTGTAGTAGAGATATCAAAGAATCAAAGGATATTACTTAAAAATCTTTGACAGTCAATATTTGTTGTCAAGTTACATATAAGCACAATATCAGATGCTCATATTTGACAGTTGTTCCCCTAGATGGGTCCCAAAAGAGGGAAATGATGTGGTTATTTGAAGTTGTTCAACAAGCTGTCACTCAACATCTCCTTGAACAATCAGGTTCATTAAGAGAGAGGACGGCAGGTAGCCTAGAAGTTAAAGATCGTTGGGCCAGTAAGCGAAAGTTTGCTGCTTCTTTAAAATGCGAGCCGACTACATAAAAAATCTGTCCATGTGCTCTTGAGCAAGGCACCCTAATTGGTCCTGTACATCTCTCTGGATAAGAGCATCTGCTAAATGACTAAAAGGTAAATGTAGAGGAGAGCCTTGATGGTTTCTGTCATCTCATCCTCACTGGTTAAGACTACCCACCCTCAATATCCACTTGGAGCAGTTTGTAGTGTCACATCTATTGTCTGGACATTATAATGTTCCATGTTTGTAGTCCTGGACCTCCTGAACATGTTGATGTATATTTGGGAGTAAACAGAGGGTCCAAATCAGCAGAAAGGTGAAAGGAAGGAGGAGTTCTGGAAACTTCTGAATTATCTTGAGGCTGTTACATATTATATTAAATATATGTGACTCACCACCTAGATTCGGGTTAAAAACAGTCAGATATCATGGTTAATAGCAGTACCTACAGGGTTAAAACAGTCAGATATGATGGTTAATACCAGTACCTACAGGGTTAAAAACAGTCAGATATCATGGTTAATACCAGTACCTACAGGGTTAAAAACAGTCAGATATCATGGTTAATACCAGTACCTACAGGGTTAATAACAGTCAGATATCATGGTTAATACCAGTACCTACAGGTTTAAAAACAGTCAGATATCATGGTTAATACCAGTACCTACAGGGTTAACAACAGTCAGATATCATGGTTAATACCAGTACCTACAGGGTTAACAACAGTCAGATATCATGGTTAATACCAGTACCTACAGGTTTAAAAACAGTCAGATATCATGGTTAATACCAGTACCTACAGGGTTAACAACAGTCAGATATCATGGTTAATACCAGTACCTAAATGATTAACAACAGTCAGATATCATGGTTAATACCAGTACCTACAGGGTTAACAACAGTCAGATATCATGGTTAATACCAGTACCTACAGGGTTAACAACAGTCAGATATCATGGTTAATACCAGTACCTACAGGTTTAAAAACAGTCACATATCATGGTTAATACCAGTACCTACAGGGTTAACAACAGTCAGATATCATGGTTAATACCAGTACCTAAATGATTAACAACAGTCAGATATCATGGTTAATACCAGTATCTACAGGGTTAACAACAGTCAGATACCATGGTTAATACCAGTACCTACAGGTTTAAAAACAGTCAGATATCATGGTTAATACCAGTACCTACAGGGTTAACAACAGTCAGATATCATGGTTAATACCAGTACCTACAGGGTTAACAACAGTCAGATATCATGGTTAACACCAGTACCTACAGGTTTAAAAACAGTCAGATATCATGGTTAATACCAGTACCTACAGGTTTAAAAACAGTCAGATAACCTAATATTTTCAATCCTTGCTTACATTGCTGTTTTTCTCTGTAGTATACTTGAGAACAGATTTCCAAAATGTAAATCAATAGGAGCTGATTTCCTGGGTATCTCCTAGCTTGCCATACACCTCCAGTCATCAGGCTACCTGTAGTTAGCATTGGCTCACAAAACTACCTCTAACTTCCTTCATACTGGATACAGTCATAAAAATGTCACCCATAAACTTATCTGTCTCTGGGGAAGTAGATAAAGGGCCAAAATCCTGAAGTAACCCTTCAATACAAAATTTCACTTCGTCTCCCATTGCCATCAATTACTGTCTAAATTTGATTTGAGTGTAAAATATAATTTGCCTCATATAATCTATGATGAAGCATCTCTGTTGTTTCATCTGTAAATGGAGGAAGAATAGCTGTATTTAAAGTGGTGTTTTCTCACCCCATCTCTCTTCCTGTTGAGGGGGACTTGTAGTTAAAGATACAGCTTCACACATTAACAGGAAATATCGTGGCCAGTGACAGTTAACCCCTCACCTTCCTAATGTTAGTCAGCTAGCTAATGTTAGTAGAATTCAGAACACATCATATGTTTAGCAAATTCGTAACATATCATGCAAATTGTAGTTCATAACATATTTACACATTGTAATACTTAACATACCATACACAATGGATGATAGGCATCCACAAACTGATACATACCATATGAAAAGTAACATATCATACTAAATGGGTGTCTCAGATTTACGTACCGTATAATACGAAATGCTCTGAGACCAGGTTGGAAATACACAGTGGCGAGTTACGTAGGACTTTATGAACATAACAATGTATGTTTCTGCAGTTACTTTACATCCTGAAATACAGAGCCTCAAACATTTCAGAACATTTAACCTCTAGTCTTAAAGGAACAACCTTTCATTTAGGAGATGTAGTATTTAGCATTTTATGTATTAATTTCCATAAGTACGTCATTTCAAAAGTTTTCCTTGTAAGGTACCTTCATTTGGAAGACACATTGTATTCTGTTTTTGAATATTAATCATCTGTTTGTTACAGTTTATTTTACTCAGATGACTTTTGAAGTCTTGGAGCATGGGGCATCAGCCAACCTCATCACATTAACATAAGCTAAATTCTTTGTGGGGCATTGCAAGAATAATAACTATTGGTTTAGATTTAATCAAATCAAAGTGTATTTGTCAAGTGCGCCAAATACAACCGTTGTAGACCTTACAGTGAAATGCTTACTTACAGGCTCTAACCAATAGTGCAAAAAAGGTGTTTGGTGAACAATAGGTAAGTAAAGAAATAAAACAACAGTAAAAAGACAGACTATATACAGTAGCGAGGCAAAAAAAGTAGAGAATTAATTCTGATTGGGAAATAATACAGAGGAATTTAGAATTCCTTTAACACCGATCCAACAGGTCCCAAACATGCTCAATGGGATTGAGATCCGGGCTCTTCGCTGGCCATGGCAGAACACTGACATTCCTGTCTTGCAGGAAATCATGCACAGAACGAGCAGTATGGCTGTTGGCTATGTCATGCTGGAGGGTCATGTCAGGATGAGCCTGCAGGAAAGGTACCACATGAGGGAGGAGGATGTCTTCCCTGTAACGCACAGCGTTGAGATGGCCTGCAATGACAATAAGCTCAGTCCAATGATGCTGTGACATACCGCCCCAGAACCTCCACCTCCAAATCGATCCTGCTCCAGAGTACAGGCCTCGGTGTACGCTAATTCCTTCGATGATAAACGCAAATCCGATCATCACCCCTTGTCAGAAAAAAAGTGACTCGTCAGTGAAGAGCACTTTTTGCCAGTCCTGTCTGGTCCAGCGATGGTGGGTTTGTGCCCATAGGGGATGTTATTGAAAGAAAGGGTCCTTTAAAAGGGGCGTTTCTTTTTTTCTGAGTTTACTAGCCATCATCACTTAACCATTCAGCATGACCATCAACATGATAACTACTAAATATCATCACTTAACCATTCATCATGACCATCAACATGATAACTACTAGACATCATCACTTAACCATTCATCATGACCATCAACATGATAACTACTAATCATCACAACATAACCATTCATCATGACCATCAACATGATAACTACTAGACATCATCACTTAACCATTCATCATGACCATCAACATGATAACTACTAGACATCATCACTTAACCATTCATCATGACCATCAACATGATAACTACTAATCATCACAACATAACCATTCATCATGACCATCAACATGATAACTACTAGACATCATCACTTAACCATTCATCATGACCATCAACATGATAACTACTAGACATCATCACTTAACCATTCATCATGATTATCAACATGATAACTACTGAACATCATCACTTAACCATTCAGCACTGTATCCAACCATCAACATGATAACTACTAAATATCATCACTTAACCATTCAGCATAACCATCAACATGATAAATACTAGACATCATCACTTAACCATTCATCATGACCATCAACATGATAACTACTAAATATCATCACTTAACCATTCAGCATAACCATCAACATGATAAATACTAGACATCATCACTTAACCATTCATCATGACCATCAACATGATAACTACTAAATATCATCACTTAACCATTCATCCTGACCATCAACATGATAACTACTAGACATCATCACTTAACCGATCATCAACATGATAACTACTGAACATCATCACTTAACCATTCATCATGACCATCAACATGATAACTACTAAATATCATCACTTAACCATTTATCATGACAATCAACATGATAACTACTAGACATCATCACTTAACCATTCATAATGACCATCAACATGATAACTACTAATCATCACACCATAACCATTCACCATGACCATCAACATAATAACTACTAATCATCACACCATAACCATTCACCATGACCATCAACATAATAACTACTAATCATCACAACATAACCATTCACCATGACCATCAACATAATAACTACTAATCATCACAACATAACCATTCATCATGACCATCAACATGATAACTACTAAACATCATCACTTAACCATTCATCATGACCATCAACATGATAACTACTAGACATCATCACTTAACCATTCAGCACTGTATCCAACCATCAACATGATAACTACTAGACATCATCACTTAACCATTCATCATGACCATCAACATGATAACTACTAAATATCATCACTTAACCATTCATCATGATTATCAACATGATAACTACTAGACATCATCACTTAACCATTCATCATGACCATCAACATGATAACTACTAGACATCATCACTTAACCATTCATCATGACCATCAACATGATAACTACTAGACATCATCACTTAACCATTCAGCACTGTATCCAACCATCAACATGATAACTACTAGACATCATCACATTTACATTACATTTAAGTCATTTAGCAGACGCTCTTATCCAGAGCGACTTACAAATTGGGTAAACAACAAGAGAGAGAGAGAGAGAGAGAGAGAGAGAGAGAGAGAGAGAGAGAGAGAAAAGCATCTTAAGCTTCACAGGCATAACCAATAATTATGGTGTGATTGGTTTCTCACAGACCCAGTGTTGTTCAACACATGGTCCATCCCTCCAACTCTTCAAAGGGTCTGTTGCTGTCTGTGAGATCTCAACACAAGCCACCTTGTCATTCAAGTTATTAGGTTCCCCTTCCATCCAATACCTATAAACCACACAGTGAATCAGAGTTGATAATCGTCTAAAACATCATAGAGAATCAGTCTGTTAACCTCGTCACCAGGCTTATTTGCTACCATTAGAGAGAGAGAGAGAGAGAGAGAGAGAGAGAGAGAGCTGGCTGGAGATTAGGTTATCGGACTGTAAAAATGATCATTGCAACAACAGAGAAACAGACAGTTAAAGAAATTCAGAACTGTCAATCACTCACGTAGTTGTAAATGGTGTGTTGCCAACCCACTGCCAGCTTCCGTCTTTTAAAAAAGAACCAATCCAGACATTCTTCTTAAATTCATGAATGAATATCTATAATATAAATTTGGAATAAAAACAATGGCCATTATTTGATCTCCACGGCAGAGACATACATAATAGGAGTGGTATGATAGTAGTAGTAGTAGTGGTAGTATAATAGTGGTAGTATAATAGTATTATTATAACAGTAGTAGCATAATAGTACTTTTACTTCACGATATTCCTGAAGATAATTATATACTTTTTATATACCCTGACACCCAAAAGTACTCGCTACATTTTGAATACTTAGCAGGACAAGAAATTGGTCTGATTCACACACTTATCAAGAGGACATCCCTGGTCATCCCTACTGCCTTTGATTTGGCAGACTCACTAAACACATGCTTTGTTTGTAAATTATGTCTGGGTGTTTGGAGCACGCCCATGGCTATCCGTAAATAAAAAAACAAGAAAATTATGCTGTTCGGTTTGCTTTATAAGGAATTTGAAATTATTTCGACTTTTACTTTTGATACTTAAGTATATTTAAAATCAAATACTTTTAGACTGTTACTCAAGTAGTATTTTACTGGAAGACATTCCATTTTTCTTCAGTCATTTTCTATTAAGGTATCTTTACTTTGACAATTGGGTACTTTTTCCACCACTGCTGGAAAACTAAGTAGAAAGTAAAAGTACACATACTCAAAATATCATGATAGTAGTAGTATAATAGTAATGGCATAATAGCAGTAGTAGTAGTAGTACTGTACTGTCACTAATTTCCCCCCAATTTCCCCCCAATATCAGACAGCTCGAGCTCAAAACTTAAATGGACTCGAAGAAGATAATGGTAAGTTTTGCGATTAAATACACCCTTCTAGCTGCCTGACCACTGATTTTCATTCAAATGTATTCAAGTTGAGTTAGGTTATGAGAGTTTTCAAAAAAGTAATGTGTGTGTATATATATATATATATATATATATATATATATATATATACACATTTTGAGGGAGACTCTATGTTGTAAAATTTTACTGCGCAACAGACCACACATCATTTAATATCCAACTTTTTATCTCTGAAATATAGCTAACAGCATTGCTAATATTGCTAGATTGGTCACTAAATGTTGATAAACTGCTTAGTAACCAAAAAATAAATGAGTTTAAGTGTAAGATAATACATTTCACAAAAACAGCTGAACGTTGTCAAGCTTTGCCGTATCAAAATTGGAGTCGTCTGACGGGGTCATTTCTACTTTGAACCATTCACTTTTTGACACGTATCACAGTTGGCTGCGTTTCTTCTTACAACAACTACATAGAGGCAGTATTTAGTCAAATGTTACAATGTATGTATCAATATTTAAATCATTTTTATTACAGATAACAACAAAGGTGGCTACACTTTCAGTTATTGTGAAACCTTTCATCGTCACCTTTCAATGCCTTAGCTATGTATTGTAAATGTTTATACATATTCAGGTGGAGTTATCTTTCTAGAATGTGTATATTATGGCAAGTTATTTAGCTACGTTCCCAACACAGCATGGAGGACGTCAAGAGGAAGCAGTGGAGTCAGGTGGACATGTTCCTTTCAGGGATGACTATCTGTCAGGCTGCCAAGTTATTTAGCTACGTTCCCAACACAGCATGGAGGACGACAAGAGGAAGCAGTGGAGTCAGGTGGACATGTTCCTTTCAGGGATGACTATCTGTCAGGCTGCCAAGTTATTTAGCTACGTTCCCAACACAGCATGGAGGACGACAAGAGGAAGCAGTGGAGTCAGGTGGACATGTTCCATGCAGGGATGACTATCTGTCAGGCTGCCAAGTTATGTAGCTACGTTCCCAACACAGCATGGAGGACGACAAGAGGAAGCAGTGGAGTCAGGTGGACATGTTCCATGCAGGGATGACTATCTGTCAGGCTGCCAAGTTATTTAGCTACGTTCCCAACACAGCATGGAGGGATGACTATCTGTCACAAGACGTTCCCAACACAGCATGGAGGAAGCAAGAGGAAGCAGTGGAGTCAGGTGGACATGTTCCATGCAGGGATGACTATCTGTCAGGCTGCCAAGTTATTTAGCTACGTTCCCAACACAGCATGGAGGACGTCAAGAGGAAGCAGTGGAGTCAGGTGGACATGTTCCATGCAGGGATGACTATCTGTCAGGCTGCCAAGTTATTTAGCTACGTTCCCAACACAGCATGGAGGACGACAAGAGGAAGCAGTGGAGTCAGGTGGACATGTTCCATGCAGGGATGACTATCTGTCAGGCTGCCAAGTTTAGACATCTTTTGTTTTTAGGAGATGACCACGTGTATGTTCATTTTATCTGCTAGTAACAGTTTAATTTTCTTATCTACCAAGGTTCAGGGTGTAGCTCGGCAGACCCCCGGTAGGGTCACCCATGGTGGTCAGAAGGGACCACCCACATTGGACCACCCACATTGCTTGCACCGAGGATGAACATTCTCTGGAGCAGTATTGAATCTACTGTGCCAGCCATGGGTTCCCCTTCACCAGACAGAGGCTGATGAAATATGCAGGTATCTGGTGTTCTATGTGTTATTGTATGTAGAATGCTGGACTGACTGTTCTCAATATGTGTGATGTAAATGTGGATGTATATTGTGATGCCAAAATAAAAAAATTCATCCAGGATGGAGAATTTTCATTCTATTCTATTCCAGGTTTCAGCACCCAGGGAAGACAATCCCACTGCTGGGGAAGAGGTGGTGGGAAATGTTCAGGAGGAGGCACAAGAATCTGAGCATGAGGAGGCTGGACACCCTGGACAGGGTGAGAGCTGAGTGTGCCACACGTCCGACCATGGACACTTTCTTCACTTCTTATGAGAAGCACTTGGAGGAGAAACCCAGACAAATATATAAGTGGGACGAGACTGGGTTTAGTAGCAGTCAGAGCAGGCACAAAGTGCTGGCCCCCCGGGGTGCGAAACACGTGTTCCAGCAGGCTCTGTGGACCAAGGAACACATCACAGAGCTGGCCTGCATCAGAGAGAGAGGACAAGACAGAGAGAGAGATGACATGCCCCCCGTTTATCATCTACCCCAAGTGATTCCCCTGCTGCCACAACACATTGGGAGGCCCCTCCCAAGCCTTGTATGGACGGTCAAACAGTGGCTACATTGACGGGGACCTGTTCAGGAAGTGGTCTGACTACTTCAACAAGCATACAGTGAAAGAGCACCCTCTCCTTCTTCTCTTCGATGGGCACAAGATACATGTGGACCCCGGAGGTGATGGCAGCAGCACTAAGGGAAGACTTATTTTTCTTCCACCACACTGCACCTATGCCCTGTAGCCTCTGGACGTGGCATAGTCTGGCTCTTTAACCTCTTCAATCTATGGGTGCGCTATGTCATTATTGGATAAAAAGACGTGCCCGTTTTAAGCGCAATATTTTGTCACGAAATGATGCTCGACTATGCATGGAATTGACAGCCTTGGAAAGACAAAACTCTGATGTCTCCAAAACTGCAAAGATATTATCTGTGAGTGCCCCAGAACTAATGCTACAGGCGAAACCAAGATGCAACTTCTAACAGGAAATTAACAGGATTTTTGACGCTGTGTTTACTAACATCTCCTTATATGGCTGTGAATATGCTGGGAACGAGCTTATGCGCTCTGCCGTTCATCCAAGATGTCTGCAGCATTGTGGAGTATTTGTAGGCATATCATTGGAAGATTGGCCATAAGAGACTACATTTACCAGGTGTCCGCCCAGTGTCCTGCGTCGAAATTGGTGCGCAATCTCCAGCTGCAACCACTCTTCCATGTGATTGAGAGGAGAGAGGAGACTTCCAGGACCGATATATCATCGAAGAGATATGTGAAAAACACCTTGAGGATTGATTCTAAACAACGTTTACCATGTTTCAGTCGATATTATGGAGTTAATTTGGAAAAAAGTTCGGCGTTTGGATAACTACATTTTCGTTTTTTTTGGTAGCCAAATGTGATGCACCAAACGGACCGATTTCTCCTGCATAAAAAATCTTTCAGGAAAAACTGAACATTTGCTATCTAACTGAGAGTCTCCTCATTGAAAACATCCAAAGTTCTTCAAAGGTAAATTATTTATTGAATGTTTTTGCTGGTTTTTCTGAAAATGTGGCCTGCTAATGCTAACACTAAATGCTAATGCTAAATGCTAACGCTAAATGCTAGTTTGCTATAGTAGAGAAGCATATTTTTGAAAATCTGAGATGACAGTGTTGTTAACAAGAGGCTAAGCTTGAGAGCAAATAGATTAATTTCATTTCATTTGCGATTTTCATGAATAGTTAACGTTGCGTTATGGTAATGAGCTTGAGGCTGTAGTCACGATTCCGGATCCGGGATGTCTCGACGCAAGAAGTTAAAGGCTCGGTTCTTCAAGGTAGCTGGAGACCCCAGCCATGTTGACCCCTTCTACATTGTAAACAAATCAGAATTTACCAGAGTATTCCGCTACCCGTCCCAGCGCTGCAAGGACATGCGCTATGTGGTGGAAGGGTTTAAGAAATGTGGCCTATTCCTTTTTTACCCTTCAGCCATTGAAAGGTCCCGTCTAATGCCGTCTTGGCCCCTACCAGGTCCCACCACCGCCTCTCCTTGAATAGCAGCACTGTGTCGTGCACCAGCACCTCCTCCCCAGCGACCACAGGAGGACCCCCAGCCCCTGTTCCAGTCCCAGCCCTAGAAGAGCACCCCCAAATAGAGGGGCTGATAGCGAAGGACCTGGGGCACATCCTAACTGTCCTGACGTATCGGCTATACCGATACAGAAGACTCCCAGTTGTTACCGCATGCCTCACCGGGGAGGAATACACGTGGCAGGAGAGGGGTGAGAAGGAGAGGAGAAAGAGCATCGGGCAGCGCTCAGAACACCGAGGGCACAGGGGAGGGCTGCTATGCATGAGACCATTGATGCCATCTCCTCTGCTGGACGCCCCACAGGAATCCCCCCTGACAGCTGCGTCACCACCGCCAGTGCCTCCCAGTGTGCAACACCTGTAGGAGCCGCCGGAGCCTCCTGCTGCCGAAGTAGGCCACGTGCCTGTTCTCTCAGCCACACCACTGTCGGTCCTTCAACCGCACCACCACAAACACTAGCTCCTCCAAGCCATTGTAAGCGGTTTCATCCACCACCATGATGCACACCACCCCCCTGTCTGTCACCACCGAAGCGGCCTCCTCTGGACCAATTACCTCCTCCATCTCCTCTAGTCACACCACCACAGCAGCCTTGTCTGGTGTCCCTGCCCCCTGCTATTTGAATGCAGCCATCTCCATGAACGCATGCTCAATTATGAAAAAAAACCTTTATGTTTTAAATGTTTCTCTTTACATATCTACAGTCCATAGCACCAGCTCTCAAGGCATGTCCACCTCCTCCAAAACTTCTGCAGCTTCCTCCAGAGGTATTGATGTAAAAAGTAGAAAATTGTTTTCATGAAACATGCTCTGTCTGACGACTGTTTCTCTCTGCAGCACAGAAAAGGAAGAGAACAGCTCCAACAGTCACCTCTGTCACGCCACCCATGGCTCCACCCTCAGGTACTTCATCCGATGTGCCATGGGTGTGCTGTGACTGACAGCACTGGTTCCACTGCAGGTTTCATTGTGATTTCTGTGACAATATAGGGATGGAGGTCAATATTTAATTGTTTGTTTTCATTTGCAATTATTTAGAGTGGGATCGATTTGGAGGTGGAGGGTCTGGGGCGGTGTGTCACAGCATCATCGGACTGAGCTTGTTGTCATTGCAGACAATCTCAACGCTGTGCGTTACAGGGAAGACATCCTCCTCCCTCATGTGGTACCTTTCCTGCAGGCTCTTCCTGATATGACCCTCCAGCATGACAATGCCACCAGCCATACTGTTACGGCTCTCGTTTGTAGAAGGAGTGGAATGACAAGGAGTGGAATGACACCAAAACAAAATAACAAAGACAAAAAAACGAAAGCGCACAGTTCTGTAAGGCTAAAAAACTATACAGAAAACAAGATCCCACAACTGAAGGTGGGAAAATGGCTGCCTAAGTATGATCCCCAATCAGAGACAGCGATAGACAGCTGCCTCTGATGGGGAACCATACCCGGCCAACAAAGACATATACAAACTAGAATGCCCACCCCAAATCACACCCTAACCTAACCAAATAGAGAAATAAAAAGGCTATCTAAGGTCAGTGCGTGACAGTACCCCCAAGAAGGTGCGGACTCCTGCCGCAAAACCTGACTCAATATGGGAGGGTCTGTGTGGGCATCTATCCTCGGTGATGGCTCCAGTTCGGGATGTAGCCCCCGCTCCGTCCGCCGATCTCTCTGCTTCTGTGGAACCGGATCGTGGATCGTCAATGGAGACTCAGGACCATGGATCGTTGCAAGAGGCTCTGGACTGGGAACCCCCGCTGGAGGCTCTGGACTGCAGCTCGTCGCTGGAAACTCCAGACTGGGGACCGTCGCTGGAGGCTCTGGACTGGGGACCGTCGCTGGAGGCTCCGGACTGGGGACTGTCGCTGGAGGCTCCAGACTGGGGACCGTAGCTGGAGGCTCCGGACTGAGGACCGTCGCTGCAGGCTCCGGACTGGGGACCGTCGCTGCAGGCTCCGGACTGGGGACCGTCGCTGCAGGCTCCGGACTGGGGACCGTCGCTGCAGGCTCCGGACTGGGGACCGTCGCTGGAGGCTCCGGACTGCGGACTGTCGCTGGAGGCTCCGGACTGGGGACCGTCGCTGGAGGCTCCGGACTGGGGACCTTCGCTGGAGGCTCCGGACTGGGGATCGTCGCTGGAGGCTCCGGACTGCGGACCGTCGCTGGAGGCTCCGGACTGGGGACCGTCGCTGTAGGCTCCGGACTGGGGACCGTCGCTGGAGGCTCCGGACTGGGGACCTTCGCTGGAGGCTCCGGACTGGGGACCGTCGCTGGAGGCTCCGGACTGCGGACCGTCGCTGGAGGCTCCGGACTGGGGACCGTCGCTGGAGGCTCCGGACTGGGGACCTTCGCTGGAGGCTCCGGACTGGGGAACGTCGCTGGAGGCTCCGGACTGGGGACCGTCGCTGCAGGCTCCGGACTGGGGACCGTCACTGGAGGCTGCGGGTCATGGATTATCACTGGAGGCTTTGTGCCATGGATCATCACTACAGTGTCCGGGCAATGGATCATCACTGGAGGCTTCGTGCCATGGATCATCACTGGAGGCTTCGTTGGTGGAGCCGGAACAGGTCTCACCGTACTGAGGAGACGTACTGGCAGCCTGGTACGTGGAGCTGCCACAACGCGTCCTGGCCTCTCTTGCTTCCGTCCTTGCCGTGACTTCAGGTATCGCCGCCGTTCCTCACTCGCCCCTTCCGCATGTTTCCTCGGCAGGCACTCATGCCCTGCCATTATCTCCTCCCATGTCCATGATGTCCTCCACTACCGGGCACGCTGCTTGGTCCGTTGGTGGTGGGATCTCTGTTACGGCTCTCATTTGTAGAAGGAGTGGACCAAGGCGCAGCATGGTAGGCGTACATCGTCTTTTTATTGATGACACCAAAACAGTTCTGTAAGGCTAAGAACCTAAACAGAAAACAAGATCCCACAACTATAGGTGCGAAAAAGGGCTGTCTAAGTATGATCCCCAATCAGAAAAAACGATAGTCAGCTGCCTCTGATTGGGAACCATATCCGGCCAACAAAGAAATATACAAACTAGAATGCCAACCCCAAACCACACCCTGACCTAACCAAATAGAGAAATAAAAAGGCTCTCTAAGGTCAGGGCGTGACACATACGACTCGTTCTGTGCGTAATTTCCCTCAAGACAGGAATGTCTGTGTTCTGCCAAAGAGCCCGGATCTCTAACCCATTGAGCATGTCTGGGACGTGTTGGATCGGAGAGTGAGGGCTAGGGCCATTCCCCCCAGAAATGTCAGGGAACTTGCAGGTGCCTTGGTGGAAGAGTGGGGTAACATCTCATACCAAAAACTGCCAAATCTGGCGCCGTCCATGAGGAGGAGATGAGCTGCAGTACTTAACTTCTTATGGCTATAATCCTGGTAACGGGACCGATATGACAACAGCCAGTGAAAGTGCAGGGCGCCAAATTCAGAAACAGAAATCTCATAGTTAAAATTCCTCCAACATACATGTATCTCATACCATTTTAAAGGTAATCTTGTTATTAATCCCACCAAAGGGTCCAATTTCAAATAGGCTTTTCAGTGAAAGCACCACAAACGATTATGTTAGGTCACCGCAAAATCCCAGACAAACACAGTAAGACAGGAGTCCCAAAAAGCAGAAAGAGATAAAATGAATCACTAACCTTTGATGATCTTCATCAGATGACACTCATATGACTTCATGTTACACAATACATATATGTTTTGTTCGATAAAGTTCATATTTATATACAAAAACCTCAGTTTACATTGCGCCATGTTCAGAAATGCCTACAAAATATCCGGAAAAATGTAGATCTCTATGTTTCACGCTCTCCTACTGTCTCTATCTCTCTTTATGTATTGAGCTCTCTTTTGTTTGAGCACCTCCATATCACTTTGTCCTCACCTGTGAGTATTTTTTTGGGTTATGGTGTTTGTGTTTGTTTGCTGGTGGGAAAAGGGGGTACTAAGACAAGTCACCCATGGGCATACACTACCCGTAGGTAAACTTAGTTAAATACCTTAGTTAGAACTGGGCAGACCACCCACTGTATTTTTGGTAAGTTAGTTAGCTGTGGTTGAAATAGGCTAGTCTAGCTTAGGGGATTTTTGGATATTTGTTTCTTTCCTTGGGTCCAGCTCAGCCCCCCCCCCCTCCCTTACCATGTGTTTACTAATAAACCCTGAGTTTGCCGGTAGATTTCAGTTGTCGTGGTTATTTCGTTCTCACTTTTACTTTGTCGCTATTATAAATTGCATGAGTTATGTTACGGGTCTATTTACCATTCCCTCTAGACCAGTGGTTCTTAACCTTGTTGGAGGTACTGAACCCCAACAGTTTCATATGCGCATTCACCGAACCCTTCTTAATTGAAAAAAAAATCAAATTCAAAACATAGGTATATATTTGACTGGTGCACAAAATGAACCGTGCATCAACATCACTGTGTTCAAAGAACAAAATCATCAAAACATTTTCACACAGATTATCATTTTCACACAAAAACAAAAACATAATAATGAATATTTACTGCAAATCAGTGTGACTTCTGCTGTTGCCTTTCAGAGACCAGTTCAGAAATGCGCGGCTTCACCTTGGCAAGTGCCACTCTCATGTCATTTTCGCAACAAAGTCTGTTCCTTTTCTTCTTTTTTATGTCCAGCATCCTCGAAAAGGATTGCTCGCAAAGATATGTTGTAACAAATGGTATGAAAATCTCCAGAGCTTTCTTAGCAATAACAGGGTACGTTACCATTTATTGACACCAAAACGTTGAAAGCGTTGTTGTTCTGAAGCGTTGCTGTTGAACCTGGCTCTGCTGAATTTCAATGATTTCATCGAGGTATTCATCATTGACATCTGTTGTCTCAACACTAAACGTGAACGGCTGTCTCACCCATGCTGGATATGACTCTTTTGTAGGGAAGTATCCGTCGAGAGACTTTGCAAGCTCATCTAAGTGCGTGGCAATTGCTTGCTTCAGTTCAGCGGGTGCAGAAATGTCTCCGATTCCAGATACATCTTCGTCCAGCAGGGGAAAGTTTGCGAAGTTATTGTTCTCTGTTCGTCGTTTCCATAACGGTAGCTTTTTTTGAAAAGCCTTCAGGTTTTCCTCCGCTTCGATGATGTTGACTCCACCGCCCTGCATCTTTTGATTGAGATGATTGAGAGCTGCGAAGATATCGGCCATGTACGCTAAAATGAGAATGAACTCAGAATTTTTGAAGCAATCTGCATGACAATGTTGGTGCTCTTGCAAAAACAGGGCTAATTCCACACGCACGGCAAAAACACGATTCAGCACCTGTCCCCGGGATAACCACCTAACGTTAGAATGGTACAGAAGTACCTCAAATTCAGCGCCCATTTCTTTATACAGCTCACTGAAGATGCGATGCAGCAGGGCACTAGTTCGCACATAGTTCACGCATTCCACTACAATTTTTAACACTTCTGCCAGTTTTGGAGGCAAGGTTTTTGTTGCCAACGCATGCCTGTGCAGAATACAATGCATAACAATGATGTGTGGTGCATCGGCTTTCACTAGCGCACCAAAACCAGACTTTCTTCCCAGCATGACTGGAGCTCCGTCCGAACAAACTGCAGAAACCATATCCCACGAAAGACTGTTGTCTTTGAAGAAGTCATCCACAAGTTTCTTCACATCGGCTGCCTTAGTTGTTGTTGTAAGAGGCTTACAAAATAAAAATTCTTCCTTTATCATGTCGTCTTTCACATAGCGCACGAATAGAGCAAGCTGGCTTAGATTGGAAACCTCTGTGGTCTCGTCGAGTTGAAGGCTGAATTTTGCCGGACTTGAAATCAGATCTGCAACTACTTGAGCCAAGATGTCTTTGCTCATGTCCTCTATTCTGTCGCTGATGGTGTCATTTGAAAGAGGAATTTGGGATAACTTAACTTCGGCCTCTTTTCCCAGCATGATATTCGCCATCTTCAACACAGCTGGTTTTATGAGTGTTTCACCAATGGTGTGTGGTTTGCCCTGCTTTGCGATCAGGTAAGCAACTTCGTACGATGCTGTGAGGATCGGTTTGTTGATGGGTACAAAGCCGAGAACAGGCAGAGTAGCCTTTTCATCGAATCTGGCTCTCTTCACCTTGAATTCAGCGAGCGTTGTGTTCTTGTATTTTCCATCTCCATGCAGCTTAAGGAAGTGTTCTCTTAGTTTTGACGGTGCTAGACTAGAATTGCTCAACTTGGCATTGCAAATCATGCAGTTAGGACACTGACTCCTATCACGTTCGGTTATACATGTAAATCCATATTGTACATATTCGTCCGACCACTTTCTTTTTTTGCTCGACATAGTAAGTATGAAGGGATAAAAATATTAAGAAAGAAATCACAAGACGTACCATCACCACAGTCACAAACTGAGCGCACCAAATTCCCTGCAGCACAGATAGGCCAAGCGATGTATCTTGATCACCTGCAGCCAATGATGGCCAAGCGGAGCGTGTCATCATGAATCATATGAATCGGATGTTTGTCTTGACCTCCGCCGAACCCCTGAGACTGACTCACCGAACCCCTGGGGTTCGATCGAACCCAGGTTAAGAACCACTGCTCTAGACTGTCGGGCCAAAAGGGATTTGTAACACTCATCATAAACTTTGATGAAAGATACATGCTGTACATAGAATTAAAGATACACTTGTTCTTAATGCAACCGCTGTGTCAGATTTCCAAAATCTTTACGGCAAAACACAATATTCAATAATCTGAAAACAGCATTCAGCCACAAAAGCAAGCCATACAAACCCGCCAAATTGTGCAGTCAACAAAACTCATAAAAAGCATTATAAATCTTCACTTACCTTTGCCGATCTTCTCCGGAATGCACTACCAGGACTCCCAAATGTTTGTTTTGTTCGGTAATGTCCATCATTTATGTCCCAATAGCTACTTTTGTTAGCGCGTTTGGTAAACAAATCCAAAGTCACTAAGTGCGTTCACTAAAAGCTGACGAAATTGTCAAAAGTTCTGTAACAGTCAGTAGAAACATGTCAAATGATGTATTGAATCAATCTTTAGAATGTTTTTAACATAAATCTTGAATAACGTTCCAACTGGAGAATTACATTGACTTCAGATGAGAGATGAAACAGAGCTCCCTCTCATGTGAACGTGTATGGTTAGAGCATGGTCAGGTCATGGCAGACCTGACTAATTCCCCTCTCATTTTGCCCCCCTTCACAGTAGAGGCATCAGACAAAGTTCCACAGACTGTTGACATCTAGTGGAAGCCGTAGGAAGTGCAAACTCATCCATATCTCACTCTGATTTCAATAGGATCTTGGATGAAAATCAACCAGCCTCATAATTCCCACTACCGTCGGCTCTTTTTTCCTCAGGTTTTTGCCTGCCATATGAATTATTTTATACTCACAGACATCATTCAAACAGTTTTAGATACTTCAGAGTGTTTTCTATTCAATATGAATAATAATATGCATATATTATCAACTGGGACTGAGGAGCAGGCAGTTAAATTAATATGGGCACCTCTGTGCACCTTTCATCCAAGCTATTCAATACTGCCCCTTCAGCCATAAAAAGTTAATGCAGCTGGTGGCCACACCAGATACTGACTGTTACTTTTGATTTTGACCCCCCTTTGTTCAGGGACACATTATTCCATTTCTGTTAGTCACATGTCTGTGGAACTTGTTCAGTTTATGTCTCAGTTGTTGAATCTTGGTATGTTCATAGAAATATGTATTTACACATGTTAAGTTTGCTGAAAATAAATGCAGTTGACTGAGAGGACTTTTCTTTTTTGATGAGTTTATATCATTTCATGCAAACTTTAGTTTCTGAGAGCAAATGTATTTAAAAAATTGTCAGTGATATGAACATTTGCAATGCAGTTGGTTATACATGTTGAATACTAATCAGAGAAGTAGATAATAAAGAAACTGTAGTTTTGTAGTATTAATAATGTATTATGTATTACCTGTTCTTCTCTGCTGTTTATAACAACCATCTCTCCTCCCATTGTTCTGCACTCCCTCTGACCGCCCCCAGCTGTGTTCATCGTAGGGGAGACATAATAACAGCTGGTGCCAAACTTCCACCATCCAGCTAGACAGGGTTTCTCTGAGATGAACACATCAGAACAGCAGGCATTCAAAAGTCTACAAATATACTCTTCTATGTACTAAATTAATGAACTCCACTCACCATAGAACCTAACCCTGGTCTGTAGCTGGTCTCTCTCTTCAGTCATGGTGTTGTAACTCGTCTGTAGCTGGTCGCTCTCTTTGGTCAGGGTGTTGTAACTGGTCTGTAGCTGGTTTCTCTCTTCAGTCATGTTGTTGTAACTGGTCTGTAGCTGGTCTCTCTCTTTGGTCAGGGTGTTGTAACTGGCCTGTAGCTGGTCTCTCTCTGTTGCGTAGTGATGACCAATGACTCCATCTGTAAAAAGGAAGAGTTAATTAAAAATGTAATTTCCTCAACATTGATGATTAAGTAGGCTACTTAAGTCTCAGTGACAACATACTAAACTTACAGTAGACAGACAGGCCTATTATCCCAGCCAATAGGAGAACACACAGCAGCCCCAGACACACTGCAGCAACTCCAGAGGGTCTCTTCCACCACTGAAAATGTACTAAACCACAAATTGTTAAAGTAAGTAAAGTAATCTTTGGTAATGTGTTTTACTGTATCATCCAAGATTGGGACAAATAAAGCTATAGCAATACAGGGTAATCTCACCTGTTCAATGTGTGTGTGTGTGCTTATGTGTGTGTGTGTGTCCATGCAATCTTACCTGAAACAACAACTCCATCTCTTGGACTGGATTTGAGGGCTCCTACGTTGCCATATAATTGGCCATCAATGTCTGTGTTCTTCATTACATCAGGCTCATCGTCTTCAAATCCATCTGAGTTTTCATAGACTCCCTCTGACATCTTAACACACTTGTGCTCAAATACAGTAACTTCTACATCTAACCTCAACTCTAATCTACGTCTGTAGCTGTGTCTTCTCCCTGCAAAGTGCTGTGTCTGTGTGACTTTACTGTAGTGACACTATTTTTTAAACTTTCAACCACAGTGAAGGGGAAACTGTTCCCCACGTGACTTGAACCAGCCTTAGTTCCTAATGTGAACATGTTTGTTTCCCACAGTGATCATTAGTTTTAAACATGTGATTCAACCAAAGTGATAATATACTACACGATATGACTCTATATCATGCTATTTAATTTTTTAATTTTACCTTTATTTAACCAGGCAAGTCAGTTAAGAACACATTCTTATTTTCAATGATGGCCTGGGAACAGTGGGTTAACTGCCTGTTCAGGGGCAGAACGACAGATTTGTACCTTGTCAGCTCGGGGGCTTGAACTCGCAACCTTCCGGTTACTAGTCCAGTCCGGTTACTAGTCCAACACTCTAACCACTAGGCTACCCTGCCGCACCCTATATGATGTATGTGTGGGTCACAGGGTCCCAATTTTGGATACATTCACATATACACTACATATATCCTGACTAAGTTTACAGCACCCCCAGCCTTCAACTGTAGAGACAATTATGTCTTGCACTCTGTGACTGGTGGTGCAGGGGGAAGTAGCCACAAGACACTGATCTTAGGTCAGTTTTTAATGTCCAGCACAAATGGTTAAAGTTCTAGATCTGTACCATATAGGCTCTTTGTTCTATCTATAGGGGCAGCAGCGTAGCCTAGTGGTTAGAGCGTTGGACTAGTAACCGGAAGGTTGCGAGTTCAAACCCACGAGCTGACAAGGTACAAATCTGTCGTTCTGCCCCTGAACAGGCAGTTTACCCACTGTTCCCAGGCCGTCATTGAAAATAAGAATGTAATAAGAATTAACTGACTTGCCTGGTTAAATAAAGGTAAAATAAAAAATAAAATATACTGACTGTGAATAGATACTCAGAATGAAAAGCAGAAGTTTTGACAATATCTCCATAGTTTCAGTTTGACAGATTTAAGAGAATAGAAAGAAGAATAAAAAACCCTTCACATGTATTATGACAAAAAGTTCATATTTCCACCCTGTCTTTTAGTACAAGATAACATATACATACCAGTTACATCTAATGACACAACTCTCTCTGCACTGATTCCACTGTTCCACATGACATCTACCAACATTAACTACTATACAACTCTACATCTCTACTCTATTCCACAGGAGGAGAGAAAGCATCACACAGACCCTTAGATACAGGGACAGAGTCAAAGGAGGCCCTCTGGTGGATGTAGTACTAACTACAGGTACAACTGTAGTGTTGGTGACAGAGACCTGGGTGGATGAAGTACTCACTACAGGTACAGCTGTAGTGTTGGTAACAGAGACCTGGGTGGATGTAGTACTAACTACAGGTACAGCTGTAGTGTTGGTGACAGAGACCTGGGTGGATGTAGTACTAACTACAGGTACAGCTGTTGTGTTGGTGACAGAGACCTGGGTGGATGTAGTACTAACTACACCTACATCTGCAGTGTTGGTGACAGAGACCTGGGTGGATGTAGTACTAACTACAGGTACATCTGTAGTGATGGTGACAGAGACCGGGGTGGATGTAGTACTAACTACATGTACAGCTGTAGTGTTGGTGACAGAGACCTGGGTGGATGTAGTACTAACTACAGGTACAGGTGTAGTGTTGGGGACAGAGACCTGGGTGGATATAGTACTAACTACAGGTACATCTGTAGTGTTGGTGACAGAGACCTGGGTGGATGTAGTACTAACTACAGGTACATCTGTAGTGTTGGTGACAGAGACCTGGGTGGATGTAGTACTAACTACAAGTACAACTGTAGTGTTGGTGACAGAGACCTGGGTGGATGTAGTACTAACTACAGGTACATCTGCAGTGTTGGTGACAGAGACCTGGGTGGATGTAATACTAACTACAGGTACATCTGTAGTGTTGGTGACAGAGACCTGGGTGGATGTAGTACTAACTACAGGTACAGCTGTAGTGTTGGTGACAGAGACCTGGGCACAGTTTCCCAAAGCATATTAAGGCTAAATTAATCTTAGAACAATAGGATCCTGTGGTAATAACGATGGAGCCTTTAAATGCTTTTGGGAAACGGGGCCCTGGGCTGTAGAGCACCCTACCATCTCAACAGAGTCCTTCACTGAGCCCAAAGACACACCCACATTGCCTGCCCTGTCCACTACTTCTACCTTCTTTGAACAGCAGGTGGTGCTGCAAGCCACCCGGGTCACGTTCTCGGCCCTGGGGACCAACGCCATAGAAGTGTTCAGAGTCCCATTGTCTTGGCATAGGGTGACACAGACGATGCCTGTCCAGTTGACACCGTCGGTCAGGTTGGCAGAAAGCTGCCAGTAAAGAGGCACTACAGTCAGCTGGGTGGACAGGGGGTGGAGGGGGGTTTCACCTGGAGGAAGGGGAGATGGAACAGACAGAGAGAGAGATACAGTGGGAGAGAGTGAGTGGTTAAGAGAAAGAGAAATAGCGCTTAGTCAGACAACTGAGGTAGTGGTGGTAGCGGTTGTGGTTGTTGTGGTGGTAGTGTCAGTTGTGGTGGTTGTGGTGGTGGTAGTATTGGTAGTTGTGGTGTAGTGGTGGTTGTGTCAGTTGTGGTAGTGTCGGTTGTTGTGGTAGTGGTGGTTGTGGTGGTTTTGTTGATAGTTGTGGTGGTAGTGGTTGTAGTGTCGGTTGTGGTAGTCGGTTGTTGTGGTAGTGGTGGTTGTGGTGGTTTTGTTGATAGTTGTGGTGGTAGTGGTGGTGGTGGTGGTTGTGGTGATTTTGTTGGTAGTTGTGGTGGTTCTAGCACACCTGTACTCCACACACAGAGAGGCGTACAGAGCTCTCCCTTGCCCTCCATTTGGTAAATCTGACCACAATTCTATCCTCCTGATTCCTGCTTACAAGCAAAAATTAAATCAGGAAGCACCAGTGACTCGGTCTATAAAGAAATGGTCAGATGAAGAAGATGCTAAACTACAGGACTGTTTTGCTATCACAGACTGGAACATGTTCCGGGATTCTTCCGATGACATTGAGGAATACATCACATCAGTCACTGGCTTTATCAATAAGTGCATTGAGGACGTCGCCCCCACAGTGACTGTACGTACATACCCCAACCAGAAGCCATGGATTACAGGCAACATTCGCACTGAGCTAAAGGGTAGAGCTGCCGCTTTCAAGGTGCGGGACTCTAACCCGGAAGCTTACAATAAATCCAGCAATGCCCTGCAACGAACCATCAAACAGGCAAAGCGTCAATACATGGGTAAGATTGAATCATACTACACGGGCTCCGGCGCTCGTCGGATGTGGCAGGGCTTGCAAACTATTACAGACTATAAAGGGAAGCACAGCCACGAGCTGCCCAGTGACACGAGCCTACCAGATGAGCTAAATCACTTCTATGCTCGCTTCAAGGCAAGCAACACTCAGTCATGCATGAGAGCGTCAGCTGTTCCGGACGACTGTGTGATCACACTCTCCGTAGCCGACATGAGTAAGACCTTAAAACAGATCAACATTCACAAGGCTGCGGGGCCAGATGGATTACCAGAACGTGTGCTCAGGGCATGTGCTGACGAACTGGCAGGTGTCTTCACTGACATTTTCAACATGTCCCTGATTGAGTCTGTAATACCAACATGCTTCAAGCAGACCACCATAGTCCCTGTTCCCAAGAACACAAAGGCAACCTGCCTAAATGACTACAGACCCGTGGCACTCACGTCCGTAGCCATGAAGTGCTTTGAAAGGCTGGTATGGCTCACATCAACACCATTATCCCAGAAACCCTAGACCCACTCCAATTTGCATACCGCCTAAACAGATCCACAGATGATGCAATCTCTATTGCACTCCACACTGCCCTATCCCACCTGGACAAAAGGAACACCTATGTGAGAATGCTATTCATTGACTACAGCTCAGCGTTCAACACCATAGTACCCTTAAAGCTCATCATTAAGCTAAGGAACCTGGGACTAAACACCTGCCTCTGCAACTGGATCCTGGACTTCCTGACGGGCCGCCCCCAGGTGGTGAGGGTAGGTAGCAACACATCTGCCACACTGATCCTCAACACTGGAGCTCCCCAAGGGTGCGTGCTCAGTCCCCTGCTGTACTCCCAGTTCACCCACAACTGCATGGCCAGGCACGACTCCAACACCATCATTAAGTTTGCTGACGACACAACAGTGGTTAACTGTAACCAAGACTAAGGAGATGATTGTGGACTACAGGAAAAGGAGCACCGAGCACGTCCCCATTCTCATCGATGGGGCTGTAGTGGAGCAGGTTGAGAGCTTCAAATTCCTTGTCCACATCATCAACAAACTAGAATGGTTAAAACACACCAAGACAGTCGTGAAGAGGGCACGACAAAGCCTATTCCCCCTCAGGAAACTAAAAAGATTTGGCATGGGTCCTGAGATCCTCAAAAGGTTCTACAGCTGCAACATCGAGAGCATCCTGACCTTTTGCATCACTACCTGTTACGGCAATTGCTCGGCCTCTGACCGCAAGGCACTTCAGAGGGTATTGCGTACGACCCAGTACATCACTGGGGCAAAGCTGCCTGCCATCCAGGACCTCTACACCAGGTGGTGTCAGAGGAAGGCCCTGAAAATTGTCAAAGACCCCAGCCACCCCAGTCATAGAATGTTCTCTCTACTACCGCATGGCAAGCGGTACCGGAGTGCAAAGTCTAGGACAAAAAGGCTTCTCAACAGTTTTTACCCCCAAGCCATAAGACTCCTCAACAGGCAATCAAATGGCTACCCGGACTATTTGCATTGTGTGCACCCCGCCACCCCCCAATACCCTCTTTTACGCTGCTGCTACTCTCTGTTTATCTTGTATGCATACACACTTTAAGTATACATTCATGTACATACTACCTCAATTGGCCCGACCAACCAGTGCTCCCGCACATTGGCTAACCGGGCTATCTGCACTGTGTCCCACCACTCGCCAACCCCTCTTTTCACTCTACTGCTACTCTCTGTTCATCAGATATGCATAGTCACTTTAACCATACCCACATGTACATACTACCTCAATAAGCCTGACTAACCGGTGTCTGTATATAGCCTTGCTACTCTTATTTTTAAATGTCTTTTTTACTGTTGTTTTATTTCTTTACTTACACACACATACTTTTTTTGTTTTTTTTCTCCGCACTATTGGTTAGAGACTGTAAGTAAGCATTTCACTGTAAGGTATTTCACCTGTTGTATTCTGCGCACGTGACAAATAAACTTTGATTTGATCTGTACCTGTAATTAGTACTACATTGATTTGATTTGTACCTGTAGTTCATACTACAACACTAAGGCTGTACCTGTAGGTAGTACTACATCCACCCAGGTCTCTGTCACCAACATTACAGCTGTACCTGTAGTTAGTACTACATCCACCCAGGTCTCTGTCACCAACATTACAGCTGTACCTGTAGTTAGTACTACGTCCACCAGAGGGACAACTTAGACTCTGTATCTAAGGATCTGTGTGATGCGTTCTCTCCTCGTGTGGAATTGAATAGAGCTATAGGGTTGTATAATAGATCATGTAGGTAGATGTCATGTGGAACAGTGGAATCAGTGAAGAGAGAGTTGTGTCATTAGATGTAACCAGTATGTATATGTTATGTTGTACTGAAAGACAGGGTGGAAATATGAACGTTTTATCATAATACATGTGAAGGGTTTCTATTCTTCTTCCTCTTAAATCTGTCAAACTGAAACTATGGAGATATTGTCAGATCTTCTGCTTTTTCATTCTGAGTAACTCTTCACAGTCAGCATAGATAGAGCATAGACCCCTACATGGCCATTGGTGGCCGGTCTCAACACAGGGGGAAGTTTCCCCTAAGTACAGATCTAGGATCAGGTTACTTTCCCCCAATCCCAACCTTAACCATTTGTGGAAGAAATATAAAACTGACCAAAGATCAGCATCTAGGGGCAACTCCCCCCTACATCACCAGTCACAGAGGGAGAGCCATAATGTGTTCTCCATTTGAAGGCTGGGGGTGCAGTAAACTCAGTCATGATATATGTAGTGTATATGTCAATTAACAGGATCCCAATTTATTTTAGAACATGAAAAATTGGGACCCTGTGAATTCACACATACATCATATATCATGATATAGAGTCACATAATGTATATTATCAAACTCAGGCTGGTGGAAGTCACATGGTGGTCAGTGTTGTGTTGATTTCACAATTTGTCATCCACTGTGGTTGACTGATAAGGAGTTTCACTACCTAAAGTCACACAGACGCAGAACAGCACAGGGAGACGACACAGCTACAAACGTACATTAGAGTTGAGGTAAGAGGTAGAAGTTACTGTATTTGACCACAAGTGTGTTAAGATGTCAAAAGGAGTCTATGAAATCCCAGATAGATTTGAAGACGATGAGCCTGATGCAATGAAGAACACAGACATCGATGGCCAAATATATTCCAACGTAAGAGCCTTCAAGCCCAGTACAAGAGATGGAGTTGTTGCTTCAGGTAAGATTGCACAAACACACACACACACACACACACACACACACACACACACACACACACACACACACACACACAAATTACACATAATATATTAAAAAGGAGAGATTACCCAGTATTTCTATACCTTTATTTGTCCCATTCCTAGATGATACAGTGATACACATTACCAAAGATCTTTAATAATGTGTGATTCAGTGCATGTTCAGTGGTGGAAGAGACCCGTGGAGTTGCTGCAGTGTGTCTGGGGCTGCTGTGTGTTCTAATAATCTTTGACAGTCAGTCTTTGTTGTCAAATTACATATAAGCACAACATCAAATGCTCATGTTTGACTGTTATATATGATATTTAATATATGTTAACAGCTAGTCTTTGTTCTCCACTTCCCCTCTATGATCTATATCTTCCTGGTATGATAATGTCCCGTCCATCATCACAAATAGCAAGTCCCATTCCCTGGACAGGAGGACTGTGTTGAGATGTACTCTGGACAAGATGATCATGTAGAGACATGGAATCATTTATATTATGCAGCAGAAAATGCTTTAACAATAACCACTGTAACAATCTCTCACACAACTACACACACAAGTTTTCAAACTTGTAAACATTTTTGTATTATCATAGCCACAACTTCCCATGTAATTTTGTTGTTACTTCCATACAGTTAACAGCTACAGCAGTCACACAGACACAGAAACACAGATGACTCAGAGACAGAGATATCACTAGAAGCAGAGACTTAACGTATAGAGGGCCTGCAGTTGACATACAACATCTCCTGGTGGCCATGTTGGAAGACCACCACATTAATTCTAGAATCAGAGACTTAATGTATAGTAGACCTACATAGAAAGAAAGACCCAGGCATTGTTAAAGATGTCAAAGGTCCTCTATACTGAACCAGATATGACAAAGAAGGTAAAGTTTAACAGAGGTGAGATGAAGGAGAGGATTGTGGATATCTATGTCAGTGCAGACACCCTGAGAGACGGTGAGACCAGCACCAAGAGAGAAGAGACAGCAGACTCTGCTCCTAATAATGAACCAGGAGACCAGCACTCAGGTAAAACACACACACACACACAAAACATAACAGTATATTATGTGTGTCCACAGAGCTTGATAGCTCAGGGAAGAGACCCTCCCTAGTTGCTGCAGTGTTTCTGGGGCTGCTGTGTGTCCTACTGGCTGGGATCATAGGCCTGTCTGTCTACTGTGAGTTTGTGTCCAAGTTCATTGCTTATCACCCAGTTATATAGAGGTGCTGGTTACTAAGCCTATTTAAATTATGTTTTACCTAGTAACTATGTGTTTATACTTTGTAGATAACAGAGTCATCAAAGATTCTGAGGATAAAAGGAACATCTTGTCACAGAGTTGTTCCCTTTATGAGAATAACGCAACTGCAGAGAGAGACCAGTTACAGACCAAATACAACAACCTGACTGAAGAGAAAGGTCATATTCAGGCAAAGCTTTTTGTGATGGGTGACATATAACTGTGATAAATTCGAAGTAAAATCAACAGTAATTATATATCATGGCTTTATGAGTATAAAGATACTGGCTAAGTTTCTCAATGTGTTCACCTTTGCTCTTCAACAGGGCAGCATTGTCAGGAGGGATGGAGGTACTTTGACTCCAGTTTGTACTTCCTCTCTACTGAGAAGAAAACCTGGGAGGAGAGCAGACAGGATTGTAAGAGGAGAGGAGCAGACCTCGTGATCATAAACAGCAGAGAGGAACAGGTGAGAGAGAGAGACAGAGAGAGGAGAGAGGAGAGAGAGACAGAGAGAGAGAGACAGAGAGACAGCGAGACAGAGAGAGAGAGAGAGAGAGACAGAGAGACAGAGAGAGACAGAGACAGAGAGAGAGAGAGAGAGAGAGAGAGAGAGAGAGAGAGAGAGAGAGAGACAGAGACACAGAGAGAGAGAGACACAGAGAGAGAGAGACACAGAGAGAGAGAGACACAGAGAGAGAGAGACAGAGAGAGAGAGAGACACAGAGAGAGACAGAGAGAGACACAGAGAGAGACAGAGAGAGACACAGAGAGAGAGAGACAGAGAGAGAGAGACACAGAGAGAGAGAGACAGAGAGAGAGAGAGAGAGAGAGAGAGACACACAGAGAGACACAGAGAGAGACAGAGAGAGAGAGAGAGAGAGAGAGAGAGAGAGAAATGTCAATTTCCAGCAGTACACTAATATGTGCAGTATAATATGTTTTTATCTTTCTCAACAACAGACATTTGTCTTCAACCTCCACCTGAGAGCCTGGATTGGTCTGACCGACTCTGTCACTGAGGGGACCTGGAAGTGGGTGGACGGCACATCACTGACCACAGGGTGAGAGATTTGACCATTTTACCAGTTGATATGGTGATAAAAAAAATAAAAAAAGATATGTTCATAAAAAGGTACGTTTCCACTCATGAATGTCATTCAATGAGAACTATAGATGTATTATAGAAACCAGGTAATATTGACATATGAATGTAGTGAAATGTGTTAAGGGCCCATTCTTGATAACGGTATGATCATCTTACAGAGTGTGTCTTCAAAACGTAGGACTATGTGTATAAATGAGGAGGATGTTTGTACCACAGTGTCTGACTGTCTGGTTCTCTGTGTTGTTTAGGTACTGGAGCGCAGGACAGCCTGATGATAATGGGCAGGAGGACTGTGCTGAGATATACTTTAGACAAGATGACCCTGTAAAGACATGGAATGATGACAATTGTGGCACAAATCATAACTGGATCTGTGAGAAAGTGGTGTAACAATAACACAGTAACAAACATTCTGTCTCCTCTCTGTGTGTCTCTCTGTGTCTCTGAATTCATTTAAATTAAAGGGGCTTTTTTGTCATGGGAAACATATGCCAAAGCAAGAGAAGTAGATAATATACAAAAGTGAAATTAACAATAAAAAATAACAGTAAACATTACACTCACAGAAGTTCCAAAAGAATGAAGACATTTCAAATTCCATATCATGTATATATACAGTGTTGTAACAATGTGCAAATGGTTAATGTACAAAAGGGAAAATAAATCAACATAAATACAGAGCCTTGAGGCCTCATTTATCAATACTACTACTGCTTAACCAATCAGAGTCTAAGCCCTGTTCTGTCCATAGTTTTCCACCATTTCAGTCCCATTCAACGTAGAAACGGCCAACAGAACCTGAGGAACCTTTACCGTCCGAGCGACCAACGATCGCAGATTCACTTCTTCCTTCCCTGCCAACATCTCCATGGTGACTGGGGGCAGTGAGCCTCATGGCGCCCGCCAGCACCCCGTCAGGAACAGATGTAACCCTGTCCGTTGTCAGCAAAGTAAGGGTCTTGTTTCAAAACTCTAAAATGGCCTCCTTTTCTCATATTCTCTCTGCCCCACAAACACTGATTTGAGCGAATTGGTGGCTGTAAGCTACCAGTTGTTATCAGCTACATTAGCTCTTGCTCTCTCTCTCCCTCTATCCCCTCTCTCTCTCCCTCTATCCCCTCTCCCTCTCTCCCCCTTCTCCTTTCTCCCTCCAGGTGACAGATTTTACCTCTCCCAGAGCGGACTACCAGGCGTCTCCTCCAAGGTACCAGCGTACTGGTCTAGAAGCCCAATTTGGATTGCACCTACAGTTTTGTTTTGGTACTGCAGTTTAACGGAGGCTCGGCCCAGAAAGACAATTTTCCAAACAAGTCCACATTGAGAATCCAAATGAGAAAATTCCAAATAAGACAATTTAGTCATCACATTTGTGCACAAAACTAAAATTATTCAAATGATTCAAATATATGTTGCTGTGGCAGATATTTTAAAATATTTTATCTTCATCCAGGGCAATGGGATCCTCAACACTTCTACAGTCGTGCGCCTCAGGGCCAATAATGTGCGGGTGGCCTACAGAGCAACCTGCTGTTCAAAGAAGGTACTCTGTGGGGGTGGTTGTGAACTCTAAAGGCCAGGGCCCCGTTTCCCAAAAGTATCTTAAGGCTAAGTCCATCGTTTCAACGATGTTCTAAGATTAATTTAGCCTTAATCTGCTACTTAGCCTTAATATGCTTTTGGGAAACTGTGCCCATGTGCCCAACTCTACAGCTGTACCTGTAGTTAGTACTACATCCACCCAGGTCTCTGTCACCAACACTACAGATGTACCTGCAGTTAGTACTATATCCACCCAGGTCTCTGTCACCAACACTACAGTTGTACCTGTAGTTAGTACTACATCCACCCAGGTCTCTGTCACCAACACTACAGTTGTACCTGTAGTTAGTACTACATCCACCCAGGTCTCTGTCACCAACACTACAGCTGTACCTGTAGTTAGTACTACATCCACCCAGGTCTCTGTCACCAACACTACAGCTGTACCTGTAGTTAGTACTACATCCTCCCAGGTCTCTGTCACCAACACTACAGTTGTACCTGTAGTTAGTACTACATCCACCCAGGTCTCTGTCACCAACACTACAGCTGTACCTGTAGTTAGTACTACATCCACCCAGGTCTCTGTCACCAACACTACAGCTGTACCTGTAGTTAGTACTACATCCACCCAGGTCTCTGTCACCAACACTACAGCTGTACCTGTAGTTAGTACTACATCCACCCAGGTCTCTGTCACCAACACTACAGCTGTACCTGTAGTTAGTACTACATCCACCCAGGTCTCTGTCACCAACACTACAGCTGTACCTGCAGTTAGTACTACATCCACCCAGGTCTCTGTCACCAACACTACAGCTGTACCTGTAGTTAGTACTACATCCACCCAGGTCTCTGTCACCAACACTACAGCTGTACCTGTAGTTAGTACTACATCCACCCAGGTCTCTGTCACCAACACTACAGCTGTACCTGTAGTTAGTACTACATCCACCCAGGCCTCTGTCACCAACACTACAGCTGTACCTGTAGTTAGTACTACATCCACCCAGGTCTCTGTCACCAACACTACAGCTGTACCTGTAGTTAGTACTACATCCACCCAGGTCTCTGTCACCAACACTACAGATGTACCTGTAGTTAGTACTACATCCACCCAGGTTCTCTGTCACCAACACGACAGCTGTACCTGTAGTTAGTACTACTTCCACCCAGGTCTCTGTCACCAACACTACAGCTGTACCTGTAGTTAGTACTACATCCACCCAGGTCTCTGTCACCAACACTACAGCTGTACCTGTAGTTAGTACTACATCCACCCAGGTCTCTGTCACCAACACTACAGCTGTACCTGTAGTTAGTACTACATCCACCCAGGTCTCTGTCACCAACACTACAGCTGTACCTGTAGTTAGTACTACATCCACCCAGGTCTCTGTCACCAACACTACAGCTGTACCTGTAGTTAGTACTACATCCTCCCAGGTCTCTGTCACCAACACTACAGCTGTACCTGTAGTTAGTACTACATCCACCCAGGTCTCTGTCACCAACACTACAGCTGTACCTGTAGTTAGTACTACATCCACCCAGGTCTCTGTCACCAACACTACAGCTGTACCTGTAGTTAGTACTACATCCACCCAGGTCTCTGTCACCAACACTACAGTCTCTGTCACCAACACCAGCTGTAGTAGTTAGTACTACATCCACCCAGGTCTCTGTCACCAACACTACAGCTGTACCTGTAGTTAGTACTACATCCACCCAGGTCTCTGTCACCAACACTACAGCTGTACCTGTAGTTAGTACTACATCCACCCAGGTCTCTGTCACCAACACTACATCTGTACCTGTAGTTAGTACTACATCCACCCAGGTCTCTGTCACCAACACTACAGCTGTACCTGTAGTTAGTACTACATCCACCCAGGTCTCTGTCACCAACACTACAGCTGTACCTGTAGTTAGTACTACATCCACCCAGGTCTCTGTCACCAACACTACAGTTGTACCTCCACCCAGCTGTAGTTAGTAGTACTACATCCACCCAGGTCTCTGTCACCAACACTACAGCTGTACCTGTAGTTAGTACTACATCCACCCAGGCCTCTGTCACCAACACTACAGCTGTACCTGTAGTGAGTACTACATCCACCCAGGTCTCTGTCACCAACACTACAGCTGTACCTGTAGTTAGTACTACATCCACCCAGGTCTCTGTCACCAACACTACAGCTGTACCTGTAGTTAGTACTACATCCACCCAGGCCTCTGTCCCCTACACTATAGCTGTACCTGTAGTTAGTACTACATCCACCCAGGTCTCTGTCACTAACACTACAGCTGTACCTGTAGTTAGTACTACATCCACCCAGGTCTCTGTCACCAACACTACAGATGTACCTGTAGTTAGTATTACATCCACCCAGGTCTCTGTCACCAACACTACAGCTGTACCTGTAGTTAGTACTACATCCACCCAGGTCTCTGTCACCAACACTACAGCTGTACCTGTAGTTAGTACTACGTCCACCCAGGTCTCTGTCACCAACAGTACAGTTGTACCTGTAGTTAGTACTACATCCACCCAGGTCTAAGTCACCAACACAACAGTTGTACCTGTAGTTAGTACTACATCCACCCAGGTCTCTGTCACCAACACAACAGTTGTACCTGTAGTTAGTACTACATCCACCCAGGTCTCTGTCACCAACACTACAGTTATACCTGTAGTTAGTACTACATCCACCCAGGTCTCTGTCACCAACACTACAGTTATACCTGTAGTTAGTACTACATCCACCCAGGTCTCTGTCACCAACACAACAGTTGTACCTGTAGTTAGTACTACATCCACCCAGGTCTCTGTCACCAACACTACAGTTATACCTGTAGTTAGTACTACATCCACCCAGGTCTCTGTCACCAACACAACAGTTGTACCTGTAGTTAGTACTACATCCACCCAGGTCTCTGTCACCAACACTACAGTTATACCTGTAGTTAGTACTACATCCACCCAGGTCTTGTCACCAACACTCACCAACACAGCTGTACCTGTAGTTAGTATTACATCCACCCAGGTCTCTGTCACCAACACTACAGTTATACCTGTAGTTAGTACTACATCCACCCAGGTCTCTGTCACCAACACAACAGTTGTACCTGTAGTTAGTACTACGTCCACCCAGGTCTCTGTCACCAACACAACAGTTGTACCTGTAGTTAGTATTACATCCACCCAGGTCTCTGTCACCAACACTACAGCTGTACCTGTAGTTAGTACTACATCCACCCAGGTCTCTGTCACCAACACAACAGTTGTACCTGTAGTTAGTATTACATCCACCCAGGTCTCTGTCACCAACACTACAGCTGTACCTGTAGTTAGTACTACATCCACCCAGGTCTCTGTCACCAACACTACAGTTGTACCTGTAGTTAGTACTACATCCACCCAGGTCTCTGTCACCAACAGTACAGTTGTACCTGTAGTAGGTACTACATCCACCCAGGTCTCTGTCTCCAACACAACAGTTGTACCTGTAGTTAGTACTACATCCAGTTGTACCTGTAGTTAGTACTACATCCACCCAGGTCTCTGTCACCAACACAACAGTTGTACCTGTAGTTAGTACTACATCCACCCAGGTCTTTGTCACCAACACAACAGTTATACCTGTAGTTAATACTAAGTCCACCAGAGGGAGACCTTTGACTCTGTCCCTGTATCTAATGATCTGTGTGATGCTTTCTCTCCTCCTGTGGAATAGAGTAGAGCTGTAGAGTTGTATAATAGTTCATGTAGATAGATGTCATGTGGAACAGTGGAATCAGTGCAGAGAGAGTTGTGTCATTAGATGTAACTGGTATGTATATGTTACACTGAAAGACAGGGTGGATATATGAATGTTTTCCCATAATACATGTGACGGCTTTTTATTCTTCTTTCTATTCTCTTAAAAGTGAAACTATGGAGATGTTGTCAGAACTTCTGCTTTTTCATTGTGAGTCACTATTTACAGTCAGCATAGATAGAATAAAGACCCCTATATGGCCATCGGTGGCCGGTCACACTTCGGGGGGAAGTTTCCCCTAGGTACAGATCTAGGATCAGGTTTCCCTCCCCCAATCTTAACCTTAACCATTAGTGGTGGAAATGTAAAACCAACTTAAGATCAGCATCAAGGGGCAACTTCTCCGCCTACACCACCAGTCACAGAGTGAGAGCCATAATGTGTTCTCCATTTGAAGGCTGGGGGTGCAGTAAACTCAGTCAGGATATATGTCATGTATATGTCAATTAACAGGATCCCAATTGATTTTAGCTCATTAAAAATTGGGACCCTGTGAATTCACACATACATCGTATAGCATGATATATAGTAATGTAATGTATTATATTAACAAACTAAGACTGGTGGGAGTCATATCATGTATTATATTATCAAACTAAGACTGGTGGAAGTCATATCATGTATTATATTATCACACTAAGGCTGGTGGGAGTCATATCATGTATTATATTATCAATCTAAGACTGGTGGGGGTCATATCATGTATTATATTATCACACTAAGACTGGTGGGAGTCATATCATGTAGTATATTATCAAACTAAGGCTGGTGGAAGTCATATCATGTATTATATTATCACACTAAGACTGGTGGGAGTCATATCATGTAGTATATTATCACACTAAGACTGGTGGGGGTCATATCATGTATTATATTATCACACTAAGACTGATGGGGGTCATATCATGTATTATATTATCACACTAAGACTGATGGGAGTCATATCATGTATTATATTATCACACTAAGACTGGTGGGAGTCATATCATGTATTATATTATCACACTAAGACTGGTGGGAGTCATATCATGTATTATATTATCACACTAAGACTGATGGGAGTCATATCATGTATTATATTATCACACTAAGACTGGTGGGAGTCATATCATGTATTATATTATCACACTAAGACTGGTAGGAGTCATAACATGTATTATATTATCAAACTAAGACAGGTGGGAGTCATATCATGTATTATATTATCACACTAAGACTGGTGGGAGTCATATCATGTATTATATTATCACACTAAGGCTGGTGGGAGTCATATCATGTATTATATTATCACACTAAGACTGGTGGGAGTCATATCATATAGTATATTATCACACTAAGGCTGGTGGGAGTCATATCATGTATTATATTATCACACTAAGACTGGTGGGAGTCATATCATATAGTATATTATCACACTAAGGCTGGTGGGAGTCATATCATATAGTATATTATCACACTAAGGCTGGTGGGAGTCATATCATGTATTATATTATCACACTAAGACTGGTGGGAGTCATATCATATAGTATATTATCACACTAAGACTGGTGGGAGTCATATCATATAGTATATTATCACACTAAGGCTGGTGGGAGTCATATCATGTATTATATTATCACACTAAGACTGGTGGGAGTCATATCATGTATTATAGTATCACACTAAGACTGGTGGGAGTCATATCATATAGTATATTATCACACTAAGGCTGGTGGGAGTCATATCATGTATTATATTATCACACTAAGACTGGTGGGAGTCATATCATATAGTATATTATCACACTAAGGCTGGTGGGAGTCATATAATGTATTATATTATCACACTAAGACTGGTGGGAGTCATATCATGTATTATATTATCACACTAAGACTGGTGGGAGTCATATCATGTATTATATTATCACACTAAGGCTGGTGGGAGTCATATATTGTATTATATTATCACACTAAGGCTGGTGGGAGTCATATCTTGTATTATATTATCACACTAAGGCTGGTGGGAGTCATGTCATGTATTATATTATCACACTAAGACTGGTGGGAGTCATATCATGTATTATATTATCACACTAA
>NC_088413.1:20073389-20138900 GCF_034236695.1 Oncorhynchus nerka | reverse complement strand
GTCTACTATACATTAAGTCTCTGCTTCTAGTGATATCTCTGCCTCTGATTCATCTGTGTGTCTCTATCTGTGTGAAGACTGTAGGTGTTAACTCCATAGGAAGTATCATAAATATGACACGGGTAATTGTAGCTATACTAATACAAAAATAGAACAAGTTTGCATACTTTGCTTGTGTGCATGTGTATGGGTATGTGTGTGTGTGTGCGTGTGAGAGATTGTTGCAGTGGTTATTGTTAAACCATTTTCTGCAGCACAATATAAACCATTCCATGTCTCTACATGGTCATCTTGTCCAGAGTATATCTCAACACAGTCCTCCTGTCCAGGGAACCTGACTTGCTATTTGTGATGATTGACGGGACACTATCAAACCAGGAAGATATAGATCATAGAGGGGAAGTGGAGAACAAAGACTAGTTGTTAACATATATTAAATATCATATGTAACAGCCCCAAGATAATTCAGGGAGTTTCATGGAAACTACCGATCATGGTCGGTTGTTATACAACCCAGGATTGACACTGCTGCGCCACTCAGCCCCCCAATTTAGCAGACGCTCTTCTCTAGAGTGACTTACAAAAGCAATTAGGTTTAATTGCCTTGCTCAAGGCCACACCAACAGATATGTTTTACGTAGTCGGCTCGGGAATTCGAACCAGCAACCTTTCGGTTACTGGCCTAGCGATCTTAACTGCTAGAAGTCCTGCCGCCCTCTCTCTTCATGAACCTGATTGGTCGAGGAGATTTTGAGTGACAGCTGGTTGAATGACTGAGAAGATTCACTTCACTTCCCTCTTTTGGGACCCATATGGGGGAACAACAATCAAATATGATCATTGTGCTTATATGTTTTTTATTTTATTTTACTAGGCAAGTCAGTTAAGAAGAAATTCTTATTTTCAATGACGGCCTAGGAACAGTGGGTTAACTGCCTGTTCAGGGGCAGAACAACAGATTTGTACCTTGTCAGCTGGGGGATTCGAACGTGCAACCTTTCGGTTACTAGTCCAACTAGAGTCCAACGCTCTAACCACTAGGCTACCCTGCCGCCCCATGTAACTTGACAACAACGACTTACTGTCAAAGATAATTAGGAAAACACAGCAGCCCCAGACACACTGCAGCAACTCCAGATGGTCTCTTCCACCACTGAACATGTACTGAATAACACATTATTAAAGCTAAATCTTTGGTAATGTACTTTACTGTATCATCCAGGAACGGGACAGAAAAAGGTCTAGTACTACCAGGTAATCTCCACTGTATTATGTATAACATTATGTGTGTGTGTGTGTGTTCGTGCAATCTTACCTGAAGCAACAACTCCATCTCTTGGACTGGACTTGAAGGCTCTTAGGTTGGAATATAATTGGCCATCAATGTCTGTGTTCTTCATTGCATCAGGCTGATCGTCATTAAATCCATCTGGGATTTCATAGACTCCCTCTGACATCTTAACACACTGCTGATAAAATACAGTAACTTCTACATCTAATCTCAACTCTAATATACATCTGTCCTGTGTCTTCTCCCTACACTGTCCTGGGTCTTCTCCCTACACTGTCCTGGGTCTGTGTGACTTTAGGTAGTGAAACTCTTTGTCAGTCATCCGCAGTGGATGGTAAATTGTGAAATCAACACAACACAGGCCACCACATGACTCCCACCAGCCTTAGTATGATAATATAACACATGATATGACTCCCATCAGTCTTAGTATGATAATATAATACATGATATGACTCCCACCAGTCTTAGTGTGATAATATACTACATGATATGACTCCCATCAGTCTTAGTATGATAATATAATACAAGATATGACTCCCACCAGTCAGTCTTATGATATGACTACCAGTCTTAGTTTGATAATATAATACATGATATGACTCCCACCAGTCTTAGTGATATGACTCCCACCAGTCTTAGTGTGATAATATACTACATGATATGACTCCCACCAGTCTTAGTTTGATAATATAATACATGATATGACTCCCACCAGTCTTAGTGTGATAATATAATACAAGATATGACTCCCACCAGTCTTAGTGTGATAATATACTACATGATATGACTCCCACCAGTCTTAGTTTGATAATATAATACATGATATGACTCCCACCAGTCTTAGTGTGATAATATACTACATGATATGACTCCTACCAGTCTTAGTGTGATAATATAATACATGATATGACTCCCACCAGTCTTAGTGTGATAATATACTACATGATATGACTCCTTCCAGCCTTAGTGTGATAATATAATACATGATATGACTCCTTCCAGTCTTAGTGTGATAATATAATACATGATATGACTCCTACCAGTCTTAGTGTGATAATATAATACATGATATGACTCCCACCAGTCTTAGTGTGATAATATACTATATGATGTGACTCCTACCAGTCTTAGTTTGATAATATAATACATGATATGACTCCTTCCAGCCTTAGTGTGATAATATAATACATGATATGACTCCTTCCAGCCTTAGTGTGATAATATACTACATGATATGACTCCTTCCAGCCTTAGTTTGATAATATAATACATGATATGACTCCCACCAGCCTTAGTGTGATAATATAATACATGATATGACTCCTACCAGTCTTAGTTAGATAATATAATACATGATATGACTCCCACCAGTCTTAGTGTGATAATATAATACATGATATGACTCCCACCAGTCTTAGTGTGACAATATAATACATGATATGACTCCCACCAGTCTTAGTTTGATAATATAATACATTACATTACTATATATCATGCTATACAATGTATGTGTGAATTCACAGGGTCCCAATTTTGGATGTGCTAAAATAAATTGGGATCATGTTAATTGATATATCCACTACATATATCCTGACTGAGTTTACTGCACCCCCAGCCTTCAAATTGAGAACACATTATGGATCTCACTCTGTGACTGGTGGTGTAGGGGGAGATGTTGCCCCTTGATGCTGATCTTAGGTTGGTTTTACATTTCCACCACTAATGGTTAAGGTTAAGATTGGGGGAGGGAAACCTGATCCTAGATCTGTACCTAGGGGAAACTTCCCCCCGAAGTGTGACCGGCCACCGATGGCCATATAGGGGTCTTTATTCTATCTATGCTGACTGTGAATAGTGACTCACAATGAAAAAGCAGAAGTTCTGACAACATCTCCATAGTTTCACTTTTAAGAGAATAGAAAGAAGAATAAAAAGCCGTCACATGTATTATGGGAAAACATTCATATATCCACCCTGTCTTTCAGTGTAACATATACATACCAGTTACATCTAATGACACAACTCTCTCTGCACTGATTCCACTGTTCCACATGACATCTATCTACATGAACTATTATACAACTCTACAGCTCTACTCTATTCCACAGGAGGAGAGAAAGCATCACACAGATCATTAGATACAGGGACAGAGTCAAAGGTGGCCCTCTGGTGGACGTAGTACTAACTACAGGTAGAGATGTAGTGTTGGTGACAGAGACCTGGGTGGATGCAGTACTAACTACAGGTAGAGATGTAGTGTTGGTGACAGAGCCCTGGGTGGATGTAGTACTAACTACAGGTACAGCTGTAGTGTTGGTGACAGAGACCTGGGTGGATGTAGTACTAACTACAGGTACAGCTGTAGTGTTGGTGACAGAGCCCTGGGTGGATGTAGTACTAACTACAGGTACAACTGTTGTGTTGGAGACAGATACCTGGGTGGATGTAGTACTAACTACAGGTACAGCTGTAGTGTTGGTGACAGAGACCTGGGTGGATGTAGTACTAACTACAGGTACAACTGTTGTGTTGGAGACAGAGACCTGGGTGGATGTAGTACCTACTACAGGTACAACTGTACTGTTGGTGACAGAGACCTGGGTGGATGTAGTACTAACTACAGGTACAGCTGTAGTGTTGGTGACAGAGACCTGGGTGGATGTAATACTAACTACAGGTACAACTGTAGTGTTGGTGACAGAGACCTGGGTGGATGTAGTACTAACTACAGGTACAACTGTAGTGTTGGTGACAGAGACCTGGGTGGATGTAGTACTAACTGCAGGTACATCTGTAGTGTTGGTGACAGAGACCTGGGTGGATGTAGTACTAACTACAGGTACAGCTGTAGAGTTGGGCACATGGGCACAGTTTCCCAAAAGCATATTAAGGCTAAGTAGCAGATTAAGGCTAAATTAATCTTAGAACATCGTTGAAACGATGGACTTAGCCTTAAGATACTTTTGGGAAACGGGGCCCTGGCCTTTAGAGTTCACAACCACCCCCACAGAGTACCTTCTTTGAACAGCAGGTTGCTCTGTAGGCCACCCGGACCACATTATTGGCCCTGAGGCGCACGACTGTAGAAGTGTTGAGGATCCCATTGCCCTGGATGAAGATAAAATATTTTAAAATATCTGCCACAGCAACATATATTTGAATCATTTGAATAATTTTAGTTTTATGCACAAATGTGATGACTACATTGTCTTATTTGGAATTTTCTCATTTGGATTATCAATATGGACTTGTTTGGAAAATTGTCTTTCTGGGCCGAGCCTCCGTTAAACTGCAGTACCAAAACAAAACTGTAGGTGCAATCCAAATTGGGCTTCTAGACCAGTACGCTGGTACCTTGGAGGAGACGCCTGGTAGTCCGCTCTGGGAGAGGTAAAATCTGTCACCTGGAGGGAGAAAGGAGAAGGGGGAGAGAGGGAGAGGGGATAGAGGGAGAGAGAGAGGGGATAGAGAGAGAGAGAGAGAGAGCAAGAGATAATGTAGCTGATAACAACTGGTAGCTTTCAGCCACCAATTCGCTCAAATCAGTGTTTGTGGGGCAGAGAGAATATGAGAAAAGGAGGCCATTTTAGAGTTTTGAAACAAGACCCTTACTTTGCTGACAACGGACAGGGTTACATCTGTTCCTGACGGGGTGCTGGCGGGCGCCATGAGGCTCACCGTACCATTGGCCGCAGCGCCCCCAGTCACCATGGAGATGTTGGCAGGGAAGGAAGAAGTGAATCTGCGATCGTTGGTTGCTCGGACGGTAAATGTTCCTCAGGTTCTATTGGCCGTTTCTAAGTTGAATGGGACTGAAATGGTGGAAAACTATGGACAGAACAGGGCTTAGACTCTGATTGGTTAAGCAGTAGTAGTATTGATAAATGAGGCCTCAAGGCTCTGTATTTATGTTGATTTATTTTCCCTTTTGTACATTAACCATTTGCACATTGTTACAACACTGTATATATACATGATATGGAATTTGAAATGTCTTCATTCTTTTGGAACTTCTGTGAGTGTAATGTTTACTGTTATTTTTTATTGTTAATTTCACTTTTGTTTATTATCTACTTCTCTTGCTTTGGCATATGTTTCCCATGACAATAAAGCCCCTTTAATTTAAATGAATTGAGAGACACAGAGAGACACACAGAGAGGAGACACAATGTTTGTTACTGTGTTATTGTTACACCACTTTCTCACAGATCCAGTTATGATTTGTGCCACATTTGTCATCATTCCATGTCTTTACAGGGTCATCTTGTCTAAAGTATATCTCAGCACAGTCCTCCTGCCCTCTATCATCAGGCTGTCCTGCGCTCCAGTACCTAAACAACACAGAGAACCAGACAGTCAGACACTGTAGTACCAACATCCTCCTCATTTATACACATAGTCCTACGGTTTGAAGACACACTAGATACCACTAGATACCGTTATCAAGAATTGGCCCTTAACACATTTCACTACATTCATATGTAAATATTACCTGTGTTCTATAATACATCTATAGTTCTCATTGAATGACATTCATGAGTGGAAACATACCTTTTTATGAACATGATTGGAAGCAATATATCTTTTTATTTTTATTTTATCACCATATCAACTGGTAAAATGGTCAAATCTCTCACCCTGTGGTCAGTGATGTGCCGTCCACCCACTTCCAGGTCCCCTCAGTAACAGAGTCGGTCAGACCAATCCAGGCTCTCAGGTGGAGGTTGAAGACAAATGTCTGTTGTTGAGAAAGATAAAAACATATTATACTGCACATATTAGTGTACTGCTGGAAATTGACATTTCTCTCTCTCCTCTCTCTCTCTCTCTCTCTCTCTCTCTCTGTCTCTCTCTGTGTCTCTCTGTGTGTCTCTCTCTCTCTGTGTCTCTCTCTCTCTGTCTCTCTCTCTCTGTGTCTCTCTCTCTCTGTCTCTCTCTCTGTGTCTCTCTCTGTCTCTCTCTGTGTCTCTCTCTGTCTCTCTCTGTGTCTCTCTCTCTCTCTGTCTCTCTCTCTGTGTCTCTCTCTCTCTCTCTCTCTCTCTGTCTCTCTCTCTGTGTCTCTCTCTCTCTCTGTGTCTCTCTCTCTCTCTCTCTGTCTCTGTCTCTCTCTCTCTCTCTCTCTCTCTGTCTCGCTGTCTCTCTGTCTCTCTCTCTCTGTCTCTCTCTCCTCTCTCCTCTCTCTGTCTCTCTCTCACCTGTTCCTCTCTGCTGTTTATGATCACGAGGTCTGCTCCTCTCCTCTTACAATCCTGTCTGCTCTCCTCCCAGGTTTTCTTCTCAGTAGAGAGGAAGTACAAACTGGAGTCAAAGTACCTCCATCCCTCCTGACAATGCTGCCCTGTTGAAGAGCAAAGGTGAACACATTGAGAAACTTAACCAGTATCTTTATACTCATAAAGCCATGATATATAATTACTGTTGATTTTACTTCGAATTTATCACAGTTATATCTCACCCATCACAAAAAGCTTTGCCTGAATATGACCTTTCTCTTCAGTCAGGTTGTTGTATTTGGTCTGTAACTGGTCTCTCTCTGCAGTTGCGTTATTCTCATAAAGGGAACAACTCTGTGACAAGATGTTCCTTTTATCCTCAGAATCTTTGATGACTCTGTTATCTACAAAGTATAAACACATAGTTACTAGGTAAAACATAATTTAAATAGGCTTAGTAACCAGCACCTCTATATAACTGGGTGATAAGCAATGAACTTGGACACAAACTCACAGTAGACAGACAGGCCTATGATCCCAGCCAGTAGGACACACAGTAGCCCCAGAAACACTGCAGCAACTAGGGAGGGTCTCTTCCCTGAGCTATCAAGCTCTGTGGACACACATAATATACTGTTATGTTTTGTGTGTGTGTGTGTGTTTTACCTGAGTGCTGGTCTCCTGGTCCATTATTAGGAGCAGTGTCTACTGTCACTGCTCTCTTGGTGCTGGTCTCACCGTCTCTCAGGGTGTCTGCACTGACGTAGATTTCCACAATCCTCTCCTTCATCTCACCTCTGTCAAACTTTACCTTCTTGTTCATATCTGGTTCAGCACAGATGACCTTTGACATCTTTAACAATGCCTGGGTCTTTCTTTCTATGTAGGTCTACTATACATTAAGTCTCTGATTCTAGAATTAATGTGGTGGTCTTCCAACATGGCCACCAGGAGATGTTGTATGTCAACTGCAGGCCCTCTATACGTTAAGTCTCTGCTTCTAGTGATATCTCTGTCTCTGAGTCATCTGTGTTTCTGTGTCTGTGTGACTGCTGTAGCTGTTAACTGTATGGAAGTAACAACAAAATTACATGGGAAGTTGTGGCTATGATAATACAAAAATGTTTACAAGTTTGAAAACTTGTGTGTGTAGTTGTGTGAGAGATTGTTACAGTGGTTATTGTTAAAGCATTTTCTGCTGCATAATATAAATGATTCCATGTCTCTACATGATCATCTTGTCCAGAGTATATCTCAACACAGTCCTCCTGCCCAGGGAACGGGACTTGCTCTTTGTGATGATGGACAGGACATTATCATACCAGGAAGATATAGATCATAGAGGGGAAGTGGAGAACAAAGACTAGCTGTTAACATATATTAAATATCATATATAACAGTCAAACATGAGCATTTGATGTTGTGCTTATATGTAATTTGACAACAAAGACTGACTGTCAAAGATTATTAGAACACACAGCAGCCCCAGACACACTGCAGCAACTCCACGGGTCTCTTCCACCACTGAACATGTACTGAATCACACATTATTAAAGATCTTTGGTAATGTGTATCACTGTATCATCTAGGAATGGGACAAATAAAGGTATAGAAATACTGGGTAATCTCTCCTTTTTAATATATTATGTGTAATTTGTGTGTGTGTGTGTGTGTGTGTGTGTGTGTGTGTGTGTGTGTGTGTGTGTGTGTGTGTGTGTGTGTGTGTGTTTGTGCAATCTTACCTGAAGCAACAACTCCATCTCTTGTACTGGGCTTGAAGGCTCTTACGTTGGAATATATTTGGCCATCGATGTCTGTGTTCTTCATTGCATCAGGCTCATCGTCTTCAAATCTATCTGGGATTTCATAGACTCCTTTTGACATCTTAACACACTTGTGGTCAAATACAGTAACTTCTACCTCTTACCTCAACTCTAATGTACGTTTGTAGCTGTGTCGTCTCCCTGTGCTGTTCTGCGTCTGTGTGACTTTAGGTAGTGAAACTCCTTATCAGTCAACCACAGTGGATGACAAATTGTGAAATCAACACAACACTGACCACCATGTGACTTCCACCAGCCTGAGTTTGATAATATACATTATGTGACTCTATATCATGATATATGATGTATGTGTGAATTCACAGGGTCCCAATTTTTCATGTTCTAAAATAAATTGGGATCCTGTTAATTGACATATACACTACATATATCATGACTGAGTTTACTGCACCACCAGCCTTCAAATGGAGAACACATTATGGCTCTCACTCTGTGACTGGTGATGTAGGGGGGAGTTGCCCCTAGATGCTGATCTTTGGTCAGTTTTATATTTCTTCCACAAATGGTTAAGGTTGGGATTGGGGGAAAGTAACCTGATCCTAGATCTGTACTTAGGGGAAACTTCCCCCTGTGTTGAGACCGGCCACCAATGGCCATGTAGGGGTCTATGCTCTATCTATGCTGACTGTGAAGAGTTACTCAGAATGAAAAAGCAGAAGATCTGACAACATCTCCATAGTTTCAGTTTGACAGATATAAGAATAAAAACCCTTCACATGTTTTATGATAAAACGTTCATATTTCCACCCTGTCTTTCAAATCAAATCAAATCATATTTTATTTGTCACATACACATGGATAGCAGATGTTAATGCGAGGGTAGCGAAATGCTTGTGCTTCTAGTTCCGACAATGCAGTAATAACCAACGAGTAATCTAGCTAACAATTCCAAAACTAAATCAAATCTAATCAAATCAAATGTATTTATATAGCCCTTTGTACATCAGCTGATATCTCAAAGTGCTGTACAGAAACCCGGCCTAAAACCCCAAACATCAAGCAATGCAGGTGTAGAAGCACGGTGGCTAGGAAAAACTCCCTAGAAAGGCCAAAACCTAGGAAGAAACCTAGAGAGGAACCAGGCTATGTGGGGTGGCCAGTCCTCTTCTAGCTTTACACATAAGTGTAAAGGGATAAAGAATATGTACATAAAGATATATGAATGAGTGATGGTACAGAGCGGCATAGACAAGATGCAGTAGATGGTATCGAGTACAGTATATACACATGAGATGAGTATGTAAACAAAGTGGCATAGTTTAAAGTGGCTAGTGATACATGTATTACATAAAGATGCAGTAGATGATATAGAGTACAGTATATACGTATACATATGAGATAAATAATGTAGGGTATGTAAACATTATATTAAGTATCATTGTTTAAAGTGGCTAGTGATATATTTTACATCAATTCCCATCAATTCCCATTATAAAAGTGGCTGGAGTTGAGTCAGTGTGTTGGCAGCAGCCCCTCAATGTTAGTGATGGCTGTTTAACAGTCTGATGGCCTTGAGATAGAAGCTGTTTTTCAGTCTCTCGGTCCCAGCTTTGATGCACCTGTACTGACCTCGCCTTCTGGATGATAGCGGGGTGAACAGGCAGTGGCTCGGGTGGTTGTTGTCATTGATGATCTTTATGGCCTTCCTGTGACATCGGGTGGTGTAGGTGTCCTGGAGGGCAGGTAGTTTGCCCCCGGTGATGCGCTGTGCAGACCTCACTACCCTCTGGAGAGCCTTACGGTTGTGGGCGGAGCAGTTGCCATACCAGGCGGTGATACAGCCCGACAGGATGCTATCGATTGTGCATCTGTAGAAGGTTGTGAGTGCTTTTGGTGACAAGCCAAATTTCTTCAGCCTTCTGAGGTTGAAGAGGCGCTGCCGCGCCTTCTTCACGATGCTGTCTGTGTGGGTGGACCAATTCAGTTTGTCTGTGATGTGGAAGCCGAGGAACTTAAAATTTACTACCCTCTCCACTACTGTCCCTTCGATGTGGATGGTCGTGGGTGAACAGGGAGTACAGGAGAGGGCTTAGAATGCACCCTTGTGGGGCCCCAGTGTTGAGGATCAGCAGGGTGGAGATGTTGTTACCTACCCTCACCACCCGGGGGCTGCCCGTCAGGAAGTCCAGTACCCAGTTGCACAGGGCAGGGTCGAGACCCAGGGTCTTGATGACAAGTTTGGAGGGTACTATGGTGTTAAATGCTGAGCTGTAGTCGATGAAGAGCATTCTCACGTAGGTATTCCTCTTGTCCAGATGGGTTAGGGCAGTGTGGTTGCGATTGCGTCATCTGTGGACCTATTGGGGCGGTAAGCAAATTGGAGTGGGTCTAGGGTGTCAGGTAGGGTGGAGGTGATATGGTCCTTGACTAGTCTCTCAAAGCACTTCATGAAGGGAAGTGAGTGCTACGGGGCGGAAGTCATTTAGCCCAGTTACTTTAGCTTTCTTGGGAACAGGAACAATGGTGGCCCTCTTGAAGCATGTGGGGACAGCAGACTGGGATACGGATTGATTGAATATGTCCGTAAACACACCAGATGTAGGTGTTAACTCTAGAGTAGTATCATCAAAATGACATGGGTATGCCAATACAAAAATACATCCAAGTTACATACTTGTGTGCGAACTTGTGTGTGTGCATTTGTGCATGTGGGAGATTGTTACAGTGGTTTTTGTAAAACTATTTTCTGCAGCACAATATAAATCATTCCATTTCTCTACATGGTCGTCTTGTCCAGAGTATATCTCAACACAGTCCTCCTGTCCAGGGAACCTGACTTGCTATTTGTGATGATGGACAGGACACTGTCATACCAGGAAGATATAGATCATAGAGGGGAAGTGGAGAACAAAGACTAGTTGTTAACATATATTAAATATCATATGTAACAGCCCCAAGATAATTCAGGGAGTTTCCAGAAGTCCTCCTTCCTTTCACCTTTCTGCTGATTTGGACCCTCTGTTTACTCCCAGATATACATCAACATGTTCAGGAGGTCCAGGACTACAAACATGGGTCATTATAATGTCCAGACAATATATTTTAGACTACAAACTGTTCCAAGTGGATATTGAGGATGGGAAGTCTTAACCAGTGAGGATGATATGTTGAGTGACAGCTGTTTGAATGACTGAAAATATCCACTTCACTCTTTTTGGACCCTTATAAGGGAATATCAGTCAAATATGAGCATTTGATATTGTTTGTATCTTGACAACAAAGACTGACGGTCAAAGATGACTTAGTAACATCCTTTGAGATCCTTTTATCTCTACTACACTCTTTGATTGGTGACACAGTCAACTCCTATACAGTGTATGTAATGGTGGTTTGGTAATGTTGAGAATGTTATTACCAGGCCTCAATTAGAATATATTCTATAGAATTATTTGAATTGGAATTTATGTTTATGCACAAAGTCAACTGTACTAATTTCAAATTATATCTGATGACGTGTGAAACAAAATGAATAGTACACAGGAAGGTACAATCAGGAAATAAGTAGGACTTTTATTAATAAGATACTACAAACAAATACAATAATAGGTGCATTTGCATGCGTGTGTGTACGTGTATGCATGTGTGCTTGCGTGTGTGTGAAAATCTGTGTACGGGTGTGTTTGGGATTGAGGCAGAGTGTGTGAGCGAGATCAAGACAGAGGCTCTATCTGTGTGTGTGTGAGAGAGAGAGAGCGAGAGAGAGAGAATGAAGGAGGAAGTTGTGTGCTCTGCAGGCTACAGTATGTTGTCATGATGATGTTAAACCACTTTCTCACAAATCCAGTTGAGTTTCCAGTAACATGGCATGTCCTTCCATGCCTTAAGTGGAAAGATCCAATCTTTATGTATCTCAACACAGTCCTCCTCCCCACTAGGATCTCCACTATCAGGCTGATTGTCATTCCAGTACCTACAGGGTTAAAAACCATCAGATATCATGTTTAATACCAGTACCTACAGGGTTAAATACCATCAGATATCATGGTTAATACCAGTACCTACAGGGTTAAAAACAGTCAGATATCATGTTTAATACCAGTACCTGCAGGGTTAAATACCATCAGATATCATGTTTAATACCAGTACCTGCAGGGTTAAATACCATCAGATATCATGGTTAATACCAGTACCTACAGGGTTAACAACAGTCAGATATCATGGTTAATACCAGTACCTACAGGGTTAAAAACAGTCAGATATCATGGTTAATACCAGTACCTACAGGGTTAAAAACAGTCAGATATCATGGTTAATACCAGTACCTACAGGGTTAGAAATAGTCAGATATCACAGAACATCACAATCCTAAATAATATACTGCCATTATTCAGCTTAATTCAACTTTGTTGAATACCACCATTAATGACAATAACCTGTAGGGATAGAGGTTGAATGAACTGAAAATTGGAGCCTTATTGTCATAGTAGTTATCATCTCTCACTCGGTGGTCAGTGCCTGTTCACCAGTTGAGTATGGAGAACCTAGAGTATGAACAACACAGCGAATCAGTCCTACTCCTTACACTGTGGTCAGTGTTATTAGAGCAGTAGTGTTTTACCTTGGGTTGGTCAGTGTTATTAGAGCAGTAGTGTTTTACCTTGGGGTGGTCAGTGTTATTAGACCAGTAGTATATTACCTTGGGTTGGTCAGTGTTATTAGAGCAGTAGTATATTACCTTCGGTTGGTCAGTGTTATTAGAGCAGTAGTATATTACCTTGGGGTGGTCAGTGTTATTAGAGCAGTAGTGTTTTACCTTGGGGTGGTCAGTTTTATTAGACCAGTAGTATATTACCTTGGGTTGGTCAGTGTTATTAGAGCAGTAGTATATTACCTTGGGTTGGTCAGTGTTATTAGAGCAGTAATATATTACCTTGGGTTGGTCAGTGTTATTAGAGCAGTAATATATTACCTTGGGGTGGTCAGTGTTATTAGAGCAGTAGTATATTACCTTGGGTTGGTCAGTGTTATTAGAGCAGTAGTTTATTACCTTGGGGTGGTCAGTGTTATTAGAGCAGTAGTATATTACCTTGGGGTGGTCAGTGTTATTAAAGCAGTGGTATATTACCTTGGGGTGATAAGTGTTATTAGAGCAGTGGTATATTACCTTGGGGTGATAAGTGTTATTAGAGCAGTAGTGTATTACCTTGGGGTGGTCAGTGTTATTAGGGCAGTAGTGTATTACCTTGGGGTGGTCAGTGTTATTAGAGCAGTGGTATATTACCTTGGGGTGGTCAGTGTTATTAGAGCAGTGGTATATTACCTTGGGGTGATAAGTGTTATTAGAGCAGTGGTATATTACCTTGGGGTGGTCAGTGTTATTAGAGCAGTAGTATATTACCTTGGGTTGGTCAGTGTTATTAGAGCAGTAGTATATTACCTTGGGTTGGTCAGTGTTATTAGAGCAGTGGTATATTACCTTGGGGTGATAAGTGTTATTAGAGCAGTGGTATATTACCTTGGGGTGGTCAGTGTTATTAGAGCAGTAGTATATTACCTTGGGTTGGTCAGAGTTATTAGAGCAGTAGTATATTACCTTGGGTTGGTCAGTGTTATTAGAGTAGTAGTATATTACCTTGGGGTGGTCAGTGTTATTAGAGCAGTAGTATATTACCTTGGGGTGGTCAGTGTTATTAGAGCAGTGGTATATTACCTTGGGGTGATAAGTGTTATTAGAGCAGTAGTCTCTTACCTTGGGGCGGTCAGTGTTATTAGAGCAGTAGTCTCTTACCTTAGTGTGGTCAGTGTTATTAATGCAGTAGTCTCTTACCTTGGGGTGGTCAGTGTTATTAGAGCAGTAGTCTCTTACCTTGGGGTGGTCAGTGTTATTATAGAGCAGTAGTCTCTTACCTTGGGGTGGTCAGTGTTATTATAGAGCAGTCGTCTCTTACCTTGGTGTGATCAGTGTTATTAGAGCAGGAGTCTTGGGTTGGTCAGTGGGGTGCCGTCCACCCATTTCCAGGTCCCCTCAGTAACAGAGTCATTCAGACCAATCAAGGCGTAACTGACTGATGTAACCCCATTGATAAATATATGTTGTTGTCTCACAGAAAACATTGTAATACAAAGTTTTGCCTCCACGCATTTCCAAATCCCCTTTGTCTCTCTGTCAGTCAGACGGATCCAGACACTATCAATGTTCCTGTTTTAATTCAGTGAGGGATTTATGTTGTTGAGAAAGATAAAGAAGCCAATTACATGTGAGTATCTGTAAGGAATTGCTATTTCGTATGCAGGTGACTAAACTTACTGCTAATTACATGGCTACAACTCACAGTAAAGCCTGTGGGGTCCCCTACAGGATAGCTCCCACATTACACACATAATCTCCCTTTTTTAACCGAACACTGTGCCCGAAGAAGATCCTACGATGACGGACAGACAACTGAGCCAATGGCGGAAGACTACAGACTACAACCAGCTGAACCAATCCGGAGATCCGATCTTCCTAGGGTCAACCTACTTTCTGTGACGTATATAAGGGCTGTGCTGACTGTTTACGCGCTCTCTGCCTGCTGTTCCAACACGAACTAACGGAAGAGCCGTATTTACGTGTACCAGATATTCTCCCTCTGAAATAAACTGTCGCTTGTCGTACAATTTTAACACCTGGTCTGAATCGATCCTTAACCGGCTCACCCTTCTAATATCCTTTTATCAACATATCCATTATTTACCTGATTAATAAGTCTCTCTCTCTCTCCCCCTCTCTCTCTCTCTCTCTCTCTCTCTCTCTCATGTTGATAGTTGAATACAGTACTGAATTGTTAAGTGATGCTTCCACCTAGCGGTTAAAGTGAGAGATGAACTCACCATAGAGTTGAAATAGTGGAATTACAGAAGTGTCAATGGGATCTTTCTCAATTCATCATTCCTCAATTCCTCCTCACATCATCTCTCCTCCACTCCATTCTCTTCTAATATGGTTGAGTGTGTGTTTTACCTGAGTGCTGGTCTCCTGGTCCATTTTTAAGCGCAGGAGACCACCTTCTCTCTTGGTGCTGGTCTCACCGTCTCTCAGGGTGTCTGCACTGACGTAGATATCCACAATCCTCTCCTCCATCTCACCTCTGTTAAACTTGACCTTCTTGTTCATATCTGGTTCAGTATAGATGACCTTTGACATCTTTAGCAATACCTAGATCTTTCTTTCTATGTAGGTCTACCGTTCGCTGCCACTTTAAGGGCGCATGAGCGGTAAAGGAAGGAGGAAATAAAGAGAGCTCATTCAGCTCTTTGAGGAGGGGCTCTTGGGTGGCGCGACAGTTTGATTGTGTGTGCTGTGCTGTGCTGTGCTGTGCTGTAGAAGTTTTGTTTATTTTCAGCGCATGTAGTTTATAAAGTATTTAACTCAATCATCGGTGTGATCGCTCTAGGTCGTGGTTGTTTTCGTTTGGGACCGCAACGGTCCGCATGGATTAGTAGCAACATTGTTGTGAAGCTTTAACATACAAACCATCGGACAGTCAGACAGTACACCCGCATGCCTGAAGACCACAGCTAAGATCTCTCTTTTTCTTTTCCCTCTCGTTCCAGTGCTTTACCCTGCAACAGACTCTCTATTTTTCAAATGCACTTCCCATTGAAGATCATTGGAGCTGGACTATTATTGCCCTGACAGAAGTATTTTGGTGGACATTTTAGTGAAAAGGGAGGTTGTTTGCAAGTTGTGTATTGTTATGTGAACTGTATTGAGGTGAGGTGTACTAATGACATGTGGCTGAGAAAATTGTGGACATTTTTAAGGCCTTTGTTGTGTCAATGAACCCCCACATTCATACCCTCTGCACTCCTCCACTGGAAGATAATGCAGATTATTGCAAATCCTCTGTTGATGACTGGGTTCTTTCTTGTATGAAGTTGCTGTTAAATTGCTCTGCCATTATTATTATTATTATTATTGTATGAGGTACTCTTGGTGGAGTTACCCCTGTGATGTGGGTTTAATATGGTGTGTATTCTCTCTCCACTGGCTATCTGGTAAACAGGCTACACTCTAGGCAGTCTCTTCTGCTGATGTGTGTGGGTCTGCTAGTGGTTCCCTCTATTCTACTATTTTCCTTTCGGCATGGTTAATACCTGCCTGGCGCCCGAACAAAATCTTTCTTTACCCCTCTCAAATAAACACCGCTACAATACATTAAGTCTCTGCTTCTGGAATTAATGTGGTGGTCTTCCAACATGGCCACCAGGAGGCGTCGTACGTCAACTGCAAGACCTCTATACATTTAGTCTCTGCTTCTAGAATTAATGTGGTCGTCTTCCAACATGGCCACCAGGAGGCGTCGCATGTCAACTGCAAGGCCTCTAGACATTAAGTCTCTGCTTCTAGTGATATCTCTGTCTCTGAGTCATCTGTGTGTCTCTGTCTGTGTGACTGCTGTAGGTGTTAACTCTAGGGAAGTATCAACAAAATGACATGGATAGTTGTGGCTGTGGTAATACAAAAATACAAGTTTGCATACTTGTGTGTGTGAGAGATTGTTACAGTGGTTATTGTTAAACCATTTTCTGTGGCACAATATAAATCATTCCATGTCTCTACATGTTCATCTTGTCCAGAGTACATCTCAACATATTCCTCCTGTCCAGGGAATGGGACTTGTTATTTGTGATGATGGACGGGACACTATGATACCAGGAAGATATAGATCATAGAGGGGAAGTGGAGAACAAAGACTAACTGTTAACATATATTAAATATCATATGTAACAGCCCCAAGATAATTCAGGGAGTTTCCAGAACTCCTCCTTCCTTTCACCTTTCTGCTGATTTGGACCCTCTGTTTACTCCCAAATATACATCAACATGTTCAGGAGGTCCAGGACTACAAACATGGGTCATTATAATGTCCAGACAATAGATGTGACACTACAAACTGTTCCAAGTGGATATTGAGGATGGGAAGTCTTAACCAGTGAGGATGAGATGTTGAGTGACCGCTGTTTGACTGAAAATATCCACTTCACTCTTTTTGGACCCTTATACGATAACTGCAGTCAAATATGAGCATTTGATATTGTTTGTATCTTGACAACAAAGATTGACGGTCAAAGATGACTTAGTAACATCCTTTGAGATCCTTTTATCTCTACTACACTCTTTGATTGGTGACACAGTCAACTCCTATACAGTGTATGTAATGGTGGTTTGGTAATGTTGAGAATTTTATCACCAGGCCAAAATTAGAATATATTCTTTAGAATGATTTTAATTGGAATTTATGTTTATGCACAAAGTCAACTGTACTCATTTCAAATTATATCTGATGACGTGTGAAACTAAATGAATAGTACACAGGAAGGTACAATCAGGAAATAAGTAGGACTTTTATTAATAAGATACTACAAACAAATACAATAATAGGTGCATTTGCATGCGTGTGTGTACGTGTATGCATGTGTGCTTGCGTGTGTGTGAAAATCTGTGTACGGGTGTGTTTGGGATTTAGGCAGTGTGTGAGCGAGATCAAGACAGAGGCTCTATCTGTGTGTGTGTGAGAGAGAGAGAGAGAGAGAGAATGAAGGAGGAAGTTGTGTGCTCTGCAGGCTACAGTATGTTGTCATGATGATGTTAAACCACTTTCTCACAAATCCAGTTGAGTTTCCAGTAACATGGCATGTCATTCCATGCCTTAAGTGGAAAGATCCAATCTTTATGTATCTCAACACAGTCCTCCTCCCCACTAGGATCTCCACTATCAGGCTGATGGTCATTCCAGTACCTACAGGGTTAAAAACCATCAGATATCATGTTTAATATCAGTACCTACAGGGTTAAATACCATCAGATATCATGGTTAATACCAGTACCTACAGGGTTAAAAACAGTCAGATATCATGGTTAATATCAGTACCTGCAGGGTTAAATACCATCAGATATCATGGTTAATACCAGTACCTACAGGGTTAAATACCATCAGATATCATGTTTAATACCAGTACCTGCAGGGTTAAATACCATCAGATATCATGGTTAATACCAGTACCTACAGGGTTAAAAACAGTCAGATATCATGGTTAATACCAGTACCTACAGGGTTAAAAACAGTCAGATATCATGGTTAATACCAGTACCTACAGGGTTAAACACAGTCAGATATCATGGTTAATATCAGTACCTGCAGGGTTAAATACCATCAGATATCATGTTTAATACCAGTACCTACAGGGTTAAATACCATCAGATATCATGGTTAATATCAGTACCTACAGGGTTAAATACCATCAGATATCATGTTTAATACCAGTACCTGCAGGGTTAAATACCATCAGATATCATGGTTAATACCAGTACCTACAGGGTTAAATACCATCAGATATCATGTTTAATACCAGTACCTGCAGGGTTAAATACCATCAGATATCATGGTTAATACCAGTACCTACAGGGTTAAAAACAGTCAGATATCATGGTTAATACCAGTACCTACAGGGTTAAAAACAGTCAGATATCATGTTTAATACCAGTACCTGCAGGGTTAAATACCATCAGATATCATGGTTAATACCAGTACCTACAGGGTTAAATACCATCAGATATCATGTTTAATACCAGTACCTGCAGGGTTAAATACCATCAGATATCATGTTTAATACCAGTACCTACAGGGTTAAAAACAGTCAGATATCATGGTTAATACCAGTACCGACAGGGTTAACAACAGTCAGTCATATCACAGAACATCACAATCCTAAATAATATACTGCCATTATTCAGCTTAATTCAACTTTGTTGAATACCACCATTAATGACAATAACCTGTATAGATAAAGGTTGAATGAACTGAAAATTGGAGCCTTATTGTCATAGTAGTTATCATCTCTCACTCGGTGGTCAGTGCCTGTTCACCAGTTGAGTATGGAGAACCTAGAGTATGAACAACACAGCGAATCAGTCCTACTCCTTACACTGTGGTCAGTGTTATTAGAGCAGTAGTGTATTACCTTGGGGTGGTCAGTGTTATTAGAGCAGTAGTGTATTACCTTGGGGTGGTTAGTGGGGTACCGTCCACCCATTTCCAAGTCCCCTCACTAACAGAGTCAGTCAGACCAATCCAGACTCTCTTCTTGAGTTTGAAGAGAAACTCCTGTTGTTGAGAAAGATAAGTATATATTCATATGTTTGATCATATCTACCCCTGCAATGCCATTTCTTCTCTCTCTCTCTTTCTGTCTGTGTCTGTCTCTCTCTCACTCTCACTCTCTCTCACACACTTGTTCCTTATCACTGTTTACGATCACCAGGTCGGCTCCTCTCTTCAGACAGTCCTCTCTGCTCTCCTTCCAGGTTTTAGCCTCAGTAGACAGGATGTACCAACTGGATTCAAACTTCTGCCAGCCTTCAGGACAGGTTTGTTCTACAAGATGAAAACATGTATTTCCTTCAATGTATCACGCTGGACACTTAATGACAGAATACAGACATACAATAATGTGCTTGGGATGAATGTTAACTCACTACAATTGGTATGCTGGTCTCTCTCTTTAGTCAGGGTGTTGTAACTGGTCTGTAGCTGGTCTCTCTCTTTAGTCAGGGTGTTGTAACTGGTCTGTAGCTGGTCTCTCTCTTTAGTCAGGGTGTTGTAACTGGTCTGTAGCTGGTCTCTCTCTTTAGTCAGGGTGTTGTTACTTGTCTGTAGCTGGTCTCTCTCTTTAGTCAGGGTGTTGTAACTGGTCTGTAGCTGGTCTCTCTCTTTAGTCAGGGTGTTGTAACTGGTCTGTAGATGGTCTCTCTCTTTAGTCAGGTTGTTGTTACTTGTCTGTAGCTGGTTTTTCTCTGTTGAGTTGTGATGACCAATGACTCCATCTGTATAAGGCAAGAGTTATTCAAACATGTAACTACCAAACCATTTATGGATAAGTATAATTAAGTAGGCTACTTAAGTCTCAGTAAAAACATACTAAACTTACAGTAGACAGACAGGCCTATGATCCCAGCCAGTAGGAGAACACACAGCAGCCCCAGACACACTGCAGCAACTCCAGAGGGTCTCTTCCACCACTGAACATGTACTGAATCACAAATAATTAAAGTAAGATCTTTGGTATTATGTTTGACTGTATCATCTTTATCAGAGGTTTAAAAGGGGAACTTTAAGTGTGTGTGTGGCTGCGTGTGGCGTGCAGTGTGTGTGTGGCTGCGTGTGGCGTGCAGTGTGTGTGTGGCTGCGTGTGGCGTGCAGTGTGTGTGTGGCTGCGTGTAGCGTGCAGTGTGTGTGTGTGGCTGCGTGTGGCGTGCAGTGTGGCTGCGTGTGGTGTGCAGTGTGTGTGTGTGGCTGCGTGTGGTGTGTGGCTGCGTGTGGCGTGCAGTGTGGCTGCGTGTGGTGTGCAGTTTGGCTGCGTGTGGTGTGCGGTGTGTGTGTGTGAGGCATGCAGTGTGTGTGTGTGGCTGCGTGTGGTGTGCAGTGTGGCTGCGTGTGGCGTGCAGTGTGTGTGTGAGGCGTGCAGTGTGTGTGTGTGGCTGCGTGTGGTGTGCAGTTTGGCTGCGTGTGGTGTGCAGTGTGGCTGCGTGTGGCGTGCAGTGTGTGTGTGTGGCTGCGTGTGGCGTGCAGTGTGGCTGCGTGTGGTGTGCAGTGTGGCTGCGTGTGGCGTGCAGTGTGGCTGCGTGTGGCGTGCAGTGTGTGTGTGTGGCTGCGTGTGGTGTGTGGCTGCGTGTGGCGTGCAGTGTGGCTGCGTGTGGTGTGCAGTTTGGCTGCGTGTGGTGTGCAGTGTGTGTGTGTGAGGCGTGCAGTGTGTGTGTGTGGCTGCGTGTGGTGTGCAGTGTGGCTGCGTGTGGCGTGCAGTGTGTGTGTGAGGCGTGCAGTGTGTGTGTGAGGCGTGCAGTGTGTGTGTGTGGCTGCGTGTGGTGTGCAGAGTGGCTGCGTGTGGTGTGCAGAGTGGCTGCGTGTGGTGTGCAGTGTGGCTGCGTGTGGCGTGCAGTGTGTGTGTGTGGCTGCGTGTGGCGTGCAGTGTGGCTGCGTGTGGTGTGCAGTGTGGCTGCGTGTGGCGTGCAGTGTGGCTGCGTGTGGCGTGCAGTGTGTGTGTGTGGCTGCGTGTGGTGTGTGGCTGCGTGTGGCGTGCAGTGTGGCTGCGTGTGGTGTGCAGTTTGGCTGCGTGTGGTGTGCAGTGTGTGTGTGTGAGGCGTGCAGTGTGTGTGTGTGGCTGCGTGTGGTGTGCAGTGTGGCTGCGTGTGGCGTGCAGTGTGGCTGCGTGTGGCGTGCAGTGTGTGTGTGTGGCTGCGTGTGGTGTGTGGCTGCGTGTGGCGTGCAGTGTGGCTGCGTGTGGTGTGCAGTTTGGCTGCGTGTGGTGTGCAGTGTGTGTGTGTGGCTGCGTGTGGTGTGCAGTGTGGCTGCGTGTGGCGTGCAGTGTGTGTGTGAGGCGTGCAGTGTGTGTGTGTGGCTGCGTGTGGTGTGCAGTGTGTGTGTGAGGCGTGCAGTGTGTGTGTGTGGCTGCGTGTGGTGTGCAGAGTGGCTGCGTGTGGTGTGCAGTGTGGCTGCGTGTAGTGTGCAGTGTGGCTGCGTGTGGTGTGCAGTGTGGCTGCGTGTGGTGTGCAGTGTGTGTGTCCTCTCATACTAGACATACTAGACACTTAACCATTCATCATGACAATCAACATGATAACTACTAGACATCATCATTTAACCATTCAGCATGACAATCAACATGATAACTACTAGACATCATCACTTAACCATTCATCATGACAATCAACATGATAACTACTAGACATCATCACTTAACCATTCAGCATGACCATCAACATGATAACTACTAGACATCATCACTTAACCATTCAGCATGACAATCAACATGATAACTACTAGACATAATCACTTAACCATTCAGCATGACAATCAACATGATAACTACTAGACATCATCATGACCATCAACATGATAACTACTAGACATCATCACTTAACCATTCAGTACTGTATCCAACCATTAAGCTGTAACTACTAGCCTACCTGATAGAGATATAGACATATTAGTGTATTGCCTTCATGCAATGCTACCTAGTGAACTATACATCTTAACATTGACAATGGCTAATGAGGGATATCTATGAACATTTTCCGGTTGTGTGTGTGTGTTCTTCACTCCAACGTCTAGTTTAGAGTGCCACTCTACCAAAATATATCATCAAATATACCATCATTTACATAAACTAGAGAGTTCCTAGAACAGTGAAGTTCTCACACAGAGACAGTAGTCTGGATTGGAACATTGATAGTCCCACTACTCTCCTTGGCCTGATGACCTGTAATGTACTACAACACAGTTCTGACCTACACCATCATTAGGATCTCCACTCAACCAATACCTGCAGTAGAACACAGAGTTAGACTGACCACTCTCTCAGAACCTAGAGTATGAACAACACAGAGTTAGACTGACCACTCTCTCAGAACCTAGAGTATGAACAACACAGAGTTAGACTGACCACTCTCTCAGAACCTAGAGTATGAACAACACAGATCATCAGTCCTACTCCTTACACTGTGGTCAGTGTTATTAGAGCAGTAATCTCTTACATTGGGGTGGTCAGTGTTATTATAGAGCAGTAGTCTCTTACCTTGGGGTGGTCAGTGTTATTATAGAGCAGTAGTCTCTTACCTTGGGGTGGTCAGTGTTATTATAGAGCAGTAGTCTCTTACCTTGGGGTGGTCAGTGTTATTATAGAGCAGTAGTCTCTTACCTTGTGGTGGTCAGTGTTATTATAGAGCAGTAGTCTCTTACCTTGTGGTGGTCAGTGTTATTATAGAGCAGTAGTCTCTTACCTTGGGGTGGTCAGTGTTATTAGAGCAGTAGTCTCTTACCTTGGTGGTCAGTGTTATTATAGAGCAGTAGTCTCTTACCTTGGTGTGATCAGTGTTATTAGAGCAGGAGTCTTGGGTTGGTCAGTGAGGTGCCGTCCACCCATTTCCAGGTCCCCTCAGTAACAGAGTCATTCAGACCAATCAAGGCGTAACTGACTGATGTAACCCCATTGATAAATATATTGTGTTGTCTCACAGAAAACATTGTAATACAAAGTATTGCCTCCACGCATCTCTCTCTCTCTCTCTCTCTCTCTTATATTTATATATATATTTATGTGTTGATAGTTGGATACAGTACTGAATTGTTAAGTGATGCTTCCACCTAATGGTTAAAATGAGAGATGAACTACAGAAGTGTCAATGGGATCTTTCATAATTCCTCCTCACATCCTCTCTCCTCTAATGGTTGAGTGTGTGTTTTACCTGAGTGCTGGTCTCCTGGTCCATTATTAGGAGCAGAGTCTGCTGTCTCATCTCTCTTGGTGCTGGTCTCCTGGTCCATTATTAGGAGCAGAGTCTGCTGTCTCTTCTCTCTTGGTGCTGGTCTCACCGTCTCTCAGGGTGTCTGCACTGACGTAAATATCCACAATCCTCTCCTCCATCTCCCCTCTGTTAAACTTGACCTTCTGGTTCAGTATAGATGACCTTTGACATCTTTAACAATACCTAGATCTTTCTTTCTATGTAGGTCTACCGTGCGCTGCCACTTTAAGGGCGCATGAGCGGTAAGGAAGGAGGAAATAAAGAGAGCTCGTTCAGCTCTTTGAGGAGGAGCTCTTGGGTGGCGTGACAGTTTGATTGTGCTGTAGAAGTTTTGTTTTGTTTTTCAGCGTGTAGTTTATAAAGTATTTAACTCTATCATCGGTGTGATCGCTCTACGTCTTGGTTGTTTTCGTTTGGGACCGCTGCAAGTTGTGTATTGTTATGTGAACTGTATTGAGGTGAGGTGTACTAATGACATGTGGCCGAGAAGATTGTGGACATTTTTAAGGCCTTTGTTGTGTCAATGAACCCCCACATTCATACCCTCTGCACTCCTCCACTGGAAGATAATGCAGATTATTGCAAGTCCTCTGTTGATGACTGGGTTCTTTCTTGTATGAAGTTGCTGTTAAATTGCTCTGCAATTATTATTATTATTATTATTATTATTGTATGAGGTATTCTTGGTGGGGTTACCCCTGTGATGTGATGTGGGTTTAATATGGTGTGTATTCTCTCTCCACTGGCTATCTGGTGAACAGGCTACACTAGGCAGTCACTTCTGCTGATGTGTGTGGGTCTGCTAGTGGTTCTCTCTATACTACTATTTTCCTTTCGGCATGGTTAATACCTGACTGGCGTCCGAACAAAATCTTTCTTTACCCCACTCAAATAAACACTGCTACAATACATTAAGTCTCTGCTTCTAGAATTAATGTGGAGGTCTTCCAACATGGCCACCAGGAGGCGTCGTACGTCAACTGCAAGGCCTCTATACGTTAAGTCTCTGCTTCTAGTGATATCTGTCTCTTAGTCATCTGTGTGTCTCTGTCTGTGGGACTACTGTAGGTGTTAACTCTAGGGTTGTATCAACAAAATGACATGGGTAGATGTGGCTGTGCTAATACAAAAATACAACAAGTTTGCAAGCTTGTGTGTGTGTGAGAGATTGTTACAGTGGTTATTGTTAAACCATTTTCTGTGGCACAGTATAAATTATTCCATGTCTCTACATGTTCATCTTGTCCAGAGTATATCTCAACACAGTCCTCCTGTCCAGGGAATGGGACTTGCTATTTGTGATGATGGATGGGACATTATCATACCAGGAAGATATAGATCATAGAGGGGAAGTGGAGTACACAGACTAGCTGTTAACATATATTAAATATCATATGTAACAGCCCCAAGATAATTCAGGGAGTTTCCAGAACTCCTCCTTCCTTTCACCTTTCTGCTGATTTAGACCCTCTGTTTACTCCCAAATATACATCAACATGTTCAGGAGGTCCAGGACTACAAACATGGGTCATTATAATGTCCAGACAATAGATGTGACACTACAAACTGTTCCAAGTGGATATTGAGGATGGGTAGTTTTAACCAGTGAGGATGAGATGATAACAGTAACCCCCGGGGCTCTCCTCTACATTTACAGTTTAGTCATTTAGCAGACACTCTTATCCAGAGCGACTTACAGGAGCAATTAGGGTTAAATGCCTTGCTCAATGGCACATCGACAGATTTTCACGTAGCCGGCTCGGGATTTTGATGCAGCACCCTTTCGGTTTCTGGCCAAACAATCTTAACTGCTAGAAGACCTGCCTCCCTCTCTCTTAATAAGTGATTGGTCGAGGAGATTGAGTGACAACTGGTTGACTGACTGAAAAGATCCATTTCAATTCCCTCCTTTTGGGGCCCATATAGGGAAACAACAGTCAAATATGAGCATTTTACATTGTGCTTATCTGTAACTTGACAGTAAAGACTGACTCCTAAGGTTAGGATCGGGGAGGGGAACCTGATCCTAGATCTGTACCTAGGGAAATCTTCCCCTGAAGTGTGACCGGCCACCAATGACCATAGGGGTCTTTGTTCTATCTATGCTAAATGTGAAGAATTACTCAGAATGAAAAAGCAGAAGCTCTGACAACATCTCCATAGTTTCAGATTTAAGGGAAATGAAAGAAGAATAAAAACCCCTCACATGTTTTTTTAAAAAAAATTATCTGCCTCAGTGATAATTGTCCAAATAATTCAATGGATATTTTGTGCACAAAGGTGATGACTAAAGTGTCTTCTTACACATTTTCAAATCCGACTTCTAGGCCTAGTATCCGTTAAACTGCAGTACCGAAACATAACTATTGGAGCAATCGAAACCATGCTTCTAGACCATTAACCCTGGCCCATTGGAGGAGAAGCCTGGTAGCACTCAATGGGGAGTGGTAAAACCTGTCACCTGGAGGGGGGAACGAAGGGAGAAGGGGTGGAGAGAGAGAGAGGAATGGCGATATCGGCAGATGTGGTGGACTGAGACGCAACCCATGCAAAAAAAACATATCTCCAGCTTAAATTGACAGATTTTGATGGGGATATTTTTATTGTGTTCCTTAGAATGACTCACCAGTCAATATACTCTATGGTTTGTCTAATATTTGTGGAAAGTACAAATAATATATTTGAAATGGAAATGATGAAATGCACCACATGTAGAGTGTGGACAAAGTCAAATGTACTAATGTAATGTTGATTTGTCAAACAACTACTGGTATACAGGAAGCTAGAATCTGAGGAAATAACTAATGGTATAAAGAGGAAATCATATTGGTAATATGCTGGTTTCTCTCCTCAGTCAGGGTGCTGTAACTGGTCTGTAGGTGGTCTCTCTTCCATCAAGTTGTTGAAACTGGTCTGTAGCTGGTCTCTCTCTTCAGTCAGGTTGTTGAAACTGGTCTGTAGCTGGTCTCTCTCTTCAGCCCGTTCTTCCAGGTCGGTTAAATTAAAAACATCCCTGCGGTACTCCAGGACCACGGTTGCCTACAAGGTGCAGTACTTCCCAACCCTCTTCTCTGGGTTCACCAGACAGGCACACCTGCATCAATTAGTCATTGGTTTGATGGTTAGTAGAATGAATCAGGTGTGTCAGATTAGGACCACTGAAAACCAAGCACACACTAATGTACCCAGAGGCCATTAGTTACTTGACACAGCTCATTCTGCAAAGCAGCCAGAAGAGAGCAGTATTTAACTCCACAAGCTAAAGGAATGATTGGCAGACTCTGACTAGACAAACCTCTTTCTGCAGCACTCCAGGACCAGGGTTTTCTACTACACTGTAGGTGCAGTACTTTCCAACCCTCTCCGCTGGGTTCCCCAGACAGGCACACCTGCATTAATTTGATGCACTACAGGGTTTGATGGTTAGTAGACTGAATCAGGTGTGCCAGTTTAGTGCTAAAACCAAAATGTGAAATGTCTGATGGTCCCCGAGGAGAGGGTTGGGAAACCCTGGACTGGGGGCCTCAATCTGGTAGCCTAGTGGTTAGAGCGGACTATTAACCGAAAGGTTGCAAGTTCAAATCCCAGAGCTGACAAGGTACAAATCTGTCGTTATGCCCCTGAACAGGCTGTTCCTAGGCCGTCATTGAAAATAAGAATTTGCCTAGTTAAATTTAGGAGAAGGTAAGGGTCCGTTTTAGGTATTGTCTATAATCTGCTTGTCAATGGGATGCTGGTCAGAAACGTCCCTCATGTTGGGTATAATACCTTCTTTATTAAGTGTTTGTCTCCCCCTACTTTCTGTTTTCTACAAGCTCAGTTTCTTCCTTCTATTACTGTTACCTTGACCCATAGAGATAGATAGAGGACTCAGCTTTGTATCAAGCTCCAGTTGAAATGTCATTCTCAGTTGTCTGATGAGAGATGTAAATAAGAGTGTGTGTAGTGTAATTGTAGATCAGAGACCATAAGTCTCAGAGGTGTAATCCTAATAATCAACTGTTAATCATGTTTTATGTTTTTGTTCATTTAGAAGTAATTTTCCAAGTTTATATCATGTTGAACAGTATGGAATTATTGTTCAACATTCATTAGGGGGGACTGATGGGTTCTACATTTTAAATATATAAAATCCTTGTTCATGGTACTGAGGGAGAGATTGGAATGCAGAATGTTTACATTCCGTCAGAACATGTTATTGTTTGACATCAGGTATCCTATGGAAAGGAGAAGGTCCACAGTGTACTGAGGGAGAGAGGGGAATGCAGAACGTTTACATTCTGTCAGAACATGTTATTGTTTGACATCAGGTATCCTATGGAAAGGTGAAGGTCCACAGTCTGGTTTGAGTTACTGGGTTGTAATTTGAAATACTTGCTAAACCAGACGTTAATGGTTATCTGTGGGGTTGATGGAGGTTGAATATGGACCAGGGGCTTGGAATGTTACTAAGGGAAGACAATCACATGGTTGCAGTCACAGATAAGGGTGGAGAGCTGTGGATTAGTGAGGAATGGAGGATGAGGTCAGCTCAGGTCACAGTAAGGGAGAAGGAACAGTTTATTAGCCCAATCACTTTTAACTTCCTGCTTTGCAATAAAGATGTAATGTTTAGAGGTAAGGAGGAGACTCCACCTAAACTGAGGTATACATGCTTGTGCTGTTGGGAACATGTATTTGTCTGTTCAGCTGTCTCACCCATTGGGTGAATAAACTTGGTTTGAGCTTTTCCTAGTTGCCTGTTAATTTTTACTCTGTTTATTTAGTACCTAACAATTCAATAACCTGGTCATTGATGTGGTCATCCATCTTAACTAACTGTATGATTACCTTTCTGACTGACTCCTAATGGTAATATCTAGTCTATGATTACCTTTCTAACTGACTCCTAATGGTAATATATCTACTGTATGATTACCTTTCTGACTGACTCCTAATGGTAATATCTAGTCTATGATTACCTTTCTAACTGACTCCTAATGGTAATATCTATTGTATGATTACCTTTCTGACTGACTCCTAATGGTAATATCTATTGTATGATTACCTTTCTACCTGACTCCTAATGGTAATATCTACTGTATGATTCTAACTGTACTGACAAGTAGCTATGTAGTTGGTCTAATGGGCCTCGCCACCAGGTACCTCTCTGATATCTGTCTTCGGTCCAAAACAGTTAATAGAATGTCTTCAGTGTCCAATCACCTTCAAGCAGGAAGTTATACTTTGCAAGGTTATACTGTTTGTGGCATCGTTCATGGAAGTCATGTGATGGCTTGCACTCAATGGCCATAAAGTCATCAGTGTGAAGAGATATTGAGAAGTGTGTGTGGGAAATGTGAGTATTAATTATTTTCCTGATTCATAAGCATATAAATCTCTCTCTCTCTCTCTCTCTCTCTCACCTGCTCCTCTCTGCTGTTTATGAACACCAGGTCTGCTCCTCTCTCCAGACAGTCCTGTCTGCTGCAAGCCCAGGTTTTCTTCTCAGTAGACAGGAAGTAACATCTGAATCCTAACAGCCTCCATCCTTCAGGACACCTCAACACGGTCCTCATCGTTGGGATTGCAATGTCCCTCTCTTCCACCAGTGTTCTAGTACCTACATACAACACACACATTGTCCGCCATATTGGTTTTTAAATATTCTCATCTGGATTGCGTTCAAATAATATCTCCTATCTCCGAAAGTGTTTGTTTGTCCAGTAATTCCAACAAATCCAACAAATCTAAAAGCATTGGGTTGGTGTAGGTATGGGCACTAGAGTGAATTCCCATGTACCAGTCATTTCCATTCAAATCCATGAAGGGAAGTGAACAGGCGCACACACCTGGAGAATTTAGAGATTATTGTGAAAAGTTTCCTTCAGGACAGGTTTTCCTGATTTTCAGACAACTGTTTAGCTCTGTTGGAGAAATCTTCTTCATGTCACACAACAAATTCTAACGCGATATTTAATTAACTGGTACACTACACCTCAATGAACTAGTTTGAGGAATGTGGTGGAAACTCCATCCAGCCATGTTTGCACCAATCCAATGCACACTTCTGGAGAAGGGTAGAGAATCAGAATTCAGCAGTTAGTATACATCCTAAAATACACCTTAGGAGCCTCCATCATTTCAGAACATTTAACCTGGAACACATGTCATGTATAAGTTTCCACACATAAATCAATTTAATGTTTCAAAACCTTTCCCTTGTGGAGGAAGACACCATCGTTTGGAAGACAAGATGTTTTCTATAAAAAAAAATAGTATTATTAATCTGTTTGTTAATTTATTTTACTCAGTTAGGTTTGGAAGACTTGTGTTTGGGGCATTGGATATCGACCAACCTCATTATCTTAAGGTAAAAAGTGTATGTGGCAAGTGGAGGGATAAAAACCATTGGTTTAAACTTCCATGTGTGTGTCTCTATGACTACAGTATATTTACCAGTGTTCTGAGATTCAGGTTGTTTATCTATGCTCCTGTCCACATTAGCATGAATCTCCTCAGACTGCTCTATATAAAGGCTAATTCTAATTGCTCCCTTAAAATATACTTTGGTACTTTATGGATCTGCACACAGTACAACATACAGTATATTATGTTGTATATCCTGTTATACAGCTGTTTTAGCTTAACAGTCTGTTGTGCCTGAGAACGTACAGTGTTATAGATTTAGGGAGGACTTCACACCTTAACCGGTGGTTTGAGCAGACAGCAACCTCCAGGAAGAGACACAACAGCAGATTGACACCATGATGAGTGTGTGGATATGTAGCAGGCAGGTCCACTGGTGCTTGGTGCTTGGTGTTGCTATTGGTAACCTACACGTTGTACCTTGTACTGTGAAGGTTGTGAGTCATTTTCACCTTTCCTTAGCATTTGTGTTAGTGTGTGTGTGTGTGTTTCCTCTTAGAACTGTTCTGCCCTCTGTGTGTCCATGTAACACTGTTTTAAGTGTTACATGGACACTAAATCAGGAATCTTGTAGACCTTGTGAAAGAACATTGTTCCTTTATTTATTAATCTGTGACTTTGTTTATCACTTTAGTATTAAGAATAACATAGGTTAAACATAGGTAGTTTTACTCAATCACTTTTTATAGCTACCGTTTATAGGTCTCCTGGGCCATATACAGCGTTCCTCACTGAGTTCCTTGAATTCCTATCCTATTCCTAATTCCTAATTTTTCGTGACTTCAATATTCACATGGAAAAGTCCACAGACCCACTCCGGAGCCATCATCGACTCAGTGGGTTTTGTCCAACATGTTTCCGGAGCTACTCACTGCCACAGTCATACATACTCTGGACCTAGTTTTGTCCCGTGGAATACATTTTGTGGATCTTAAAGTTTTTCCTCATAATCCTGGACTATCGGACCACAATTTCATTACGTTTGCAATCGCAACAAATAATCTGCTCAGACCCCAACCAAGGATCATCAAAAGCCGTGCTATAAATTCTTGGACATCCCAAAGATTCCTAGATGCCCTTCCAGACTCCCTTCGCCTACCAAAGGACGTAAGAGTACAACAATCTGTTAATCACCTAACTGAGGAACTCAATTTAACCTTGTGCAATACCCTAGATGCAGTCGCAACGCTAAAAACGAAAAACATTTTTCATAAGAAACTAGCTCCCTGGTACACAGAAAATACCCAAGCTCTGAAGCAAGCTTCCAGAAAACTGGAACAGAAATTGCTCTACACCAAACTGGAAGTCTTCCGAATAGCTTAGAAAGACAGTACCATGCAGTATCGAAGAGTCCTCACTGCTGCTCGATCATCCTATTTTTCCAACTTAATTGAGGAAAATAAGAACAATCCAACATTTATTTTTGATACTGTCGCAAAACTAACTAAAAAGCCGCATTCCCCAAGAGAGGATGGCTTTCACTTCAGCAGTGATAAATTCACATACTTCTTTGAGGAAAAGATCATGATCATGAGAAAGCAAATTACGGACTCCTCTTTAAATCTGCGTATTCCTCCAAAGCTCAGTTGTCCTGAGTCTGCACAACTCTGCCAGGACCTAGGATCAAGAGAGACACTCAAGTGTTTTAGTACCATATCTATTGACACATTGATGGAAATAATCATGGCCTCCAAACCTTCAAGCTGCATATTGGACCCTATTTGACCGAAACTACTGACAGAGCTGCTTCCTGTGCTTGGCCCTCCTATGCTGAACATAATAAATGGCTCTCTATCCACCAGATGTGTATTAAACTCACTAAAAGTGGCAGTAAAAAAGCCTCTCATGAAAAAGCCAAACCTTGCCCCAGAATAACAGACTGTATTACAAATAAACAATCACTCACAAACAAACATGGGGGAACAGAGGGTGTAAAAATGAACAAGTAATTGGGGGATTGAAAGCAGGTGTGTAAGACAAAACAAATGGAAAATTAAAAGTAGATTGGCGATGGCTAGAAGGCCGGTGACGTCGACCGCCGAACGCCGCACGAACAAGGAGAGGGGACAGAAGTCGTGACAGATGTTAACTTTCACTGCTAAGCGGATGACACACAGCTGTACATTTCGATGAAACATGGTGAAGCCCCAAAATTGCCCTCCCTGGAAGCCTGTCTTTCAGACATAAGGAAGTGGATGGCGGCAAATGTTTTACTTTTAAACTCGGACAAAACAGAGATGCTAGTTCTAGGTCCCAAGAAACAAAGAGATCTTCTGTTGGATCTGACAATTAATCTTGATGGTTGTACAGTCGTCTCAAATAAAACTGTGAAGGACCTCGGCATTACTCTGGACCCTGATCTCTCTTTTGACGAACAAATCAAGACTGTTTCAAGGATAGCTTTTTTCCAACTACGTAATATTGCCAAAAATCCAGTGCTATTCTCTCTACACTGGCTTCCTGTTAAGGCTAGGGATGATTTCAAGGTTTTACTGCTAACCTACAAAGCATTACATGGGCTTGCTCTGGAGGCAGGGCTTTCTGGAGGCAGGGCTTTCTCCTATAGAGCTCAATTTTTATGGAATGGTCTGCCTATCCATGTGAGAGATGCAGACTCTGTCTCAACCTGTAAGTCTTTATTGAAGACTCATCTCTTCAGTAGGTCCTATGATTGAGTGTAGTCTGGCCCAGGCGTGTGAAGGTGAAAGGAAAGGCACTGGAGCAACGAACCGCACTTGCTGTCTCTGCCTGGCCGGTTCCCCTCTCTCCACTGAGATTCTCTGCCTCAAACCCTATTACAGGGGCTGAGTCACTGGCGTACTGGTGCTCTTCGATGCCATCCCCAGGAGGGGTGCGTCACTTGAGTGGGTTGAGTCACTGACGTGATATTCCTGTCCGGGTTGGCGCCCCCCCCTTGGGTTGTGCCTTGGGGCAGATCTCCGTGGGCTATACTCGGCTGTCATGACTTCTGCTGAAATCGATGCCTCTCCTTGTTCGGGCGGTGCTCGGCAGTCGACGTCACCGGTCTTCTAGCCATCATTGATCCATTTTTCATTTTCCATTGGTTTTGTCTTGTCTTCTTACACATCTGGTTCCAATCCCATTCATTATCTGGTTGTGTATTTAACCCTCTGTTTCCCCTCATATCCTTCTCAGATTGCTTGTTTGTTCATGATCTTGTAGTTTGTATTGGTGCACGTCGGGTCCTCGTATCCATTATGGTTTGGAAGCTGTCTTTTTAAGTTATTGAACTACTCCATTATACCAAGTTTGATTCTCCTGCGCCTGACTTCCCTGCCACCTATACACACGTTGATGTTTATACTGTATTATTGACTGTATGTTTGTTTTACTCCATGTGTAACTCTGTGTCGTTGTATGTGTCGAACTGCTTTGCTTTATCTTGGCCAGGTCGCAATTGTAAATGAGAACTTGTTCTCAACTTGCCTACCTGGTTAAATAAAGGTGTTTTTTTTTTTCCTAAATCATCCTTGTATCAGGACGGTAAGTTGGTGGTTGGAGATATCCCTCTAGTGGTGTGGGGGCTGTGCTTTGGCAAAGTGGGTGGGGTTATATACTGCCTGTGTGGCCCTGTCCGGGGGTATTGTCGGACGGGGCTACAGTGTCTCCTGACCCCTCATGTCTCAGTCTCCAGTATTTATGCTGCAGTAGTTTATGTGTCGGGGAGCTAGGGTCAGTTTGTTATATCTGGATTTTTTTTTCTTATCCGGTGTCCTGTGTGAAATTAAGCATGCTCTCTCTAATTCTCTCTCTGTTTCTTTCTCTCTTGGAGGACCTGAGCCCTAGGACCTGAGCCCTAGGACCATGCCTCGGGACTACCTGGCATGATGCTGTGCTGCTGCTCCTGTTTCAACTGTTCCGCCTGCGGCTATGGACCCCTGACCTGTTCACCGGACGTGCTACCTGTCCCAGACATGCTGTTTTCAACTCTCTAGACACAGCAGGAGTGGTAGAGATACTACTCTGAATGATCGGCTATGAAAATCAACTGACATTTACTCCTGAGGTGCTGACCTGTTGCACCCTCTACAACCACTGTGATTATTATTATTTGACCCACATAGCCTGGTTCCTCTCTAAGGTTTCTTCCTAGGTTTTGGGCTTTCTAGGGAGTTTTTAGCCACTGTGCTTCTACACCTGCATTGCTTGCTGTTTGTGGATTTAGGCTGGGTTTCGGTACAGCACTTTGTGACATCAGCTGATGTAAGAAGGGCTTTATAAATACATTTGATTGATTGAGGGTTAATAATTGGACATACTTTTTTTTACTAAGCATAAGCCTATGGCAAATCACATGACATAAATAAATAAAAAATAATGAAGAATAATTTTACAGAGTACAATATGTCTACATACTCTCCTCTAAATCTAAACAAGAATAATTGTTTTCTCTTCCTCATTCTCTTAATTTTCTTCTTCCTCCTCTGTCTCTCTCTGACACTAAGGCTCTATCTCAATTAGTCTTCTAGTCTTTCCTAGAAGGAGAGGAGATAGGAGAGGAATCTATCTCAACCCTATTAGAGGAGAAGGTCCAAGGTCCCTCCCCTAGGATTGTATTCTCCAATGTGTTTGGAGAAGAAGTCAAAGAGAGAGGATGTGAGGAGGAATTGGGGAAGGTCTAATTGAAAAAGAGCCAGTAGGCAACTCTGTAATACAACTTTTTCTCCTCTATGGTGAGTTCATCTCTCACCTTAACCACCAGGTGGAATCATCACTTAACCATTCAGCACTGTGTTCTACCATCAACATAATAATAACAATAACAGAGAAATACTGTTTGTTACAGTAGGTTATTGTTACACCTCTTTCTCACAGATCCAGTTATGATTTGTGCCACATTTGTCATCATTCCATGTCTTTACAGGATCATCTTGTCTAAAGTATATCTCAGCACAGTCCTCTTGCCCTCTATCATCAGGCTGTTCTGCCGCCCAGTACCTAAACAACACAGAGACAGTCAGACACTGTGGTACAAACATACTCCTCAATTATACACATAGTCCTATGTTTTAACAGTTTTAAAGACATTCTGAAAGATGATCATACCATTATACAGAATGGGCCATTTCCAATTATATTTATTTATTATATAATGGCATTTTAATCGAAAAATCTGACTTGATTATTGTGATACATCTATAGTTCTCATTGAATAACATCCATGAATAGAAACATGGGTCATTCTGATGAACATGATTAGATGCAATTTATCATTGTTGTTTTGTATCCCAATATCATCTGGTAAAATGGTAAATATCTCACCCTGTGGTCAGTGGGGTGCCGTCCACCCACTTCCAGATCCCCTCAGTAACAGAGTCATTTAGACCAATCCAGGCTCTCAGGTGGAGGTTGAAGACAAATGTCTGTTGTTGAGAAAGATAGCACATTTTAAGATATTTATAAAAAACTGCACACATATTAGTGTACTGAGGAAAATTATATTTGCTCCGACTCTCTCTCTCACCTGTTCCTCTCTGCTGTTTATGATCACCAGGTCTGCTCCTCTATCCAGACAGTCCTGTCTGCTCTGCTTCCAGGTTTTCTTCTCAGTAGAGAGGAAGTAGAACTTGGAGTCAAAGTATATCCATCGCTCCTGACAATGCTGCTCTGTTGAAGAGCAAATGTGAAAACATTGAGAAACTTAGCCAGTATCTTTAAACTCATTAACCCATTGATATTTTATTACTGTTGATCTACTTCTAATTTATCACGGCTTATATCTCACCTATCACAAAAAGCTTTGCCTGAATATGACCTTTCTCTTCAGTCAGGTTGTTGTATCTGGTCTGTAGCTGGTCTCTCTCTTCAGTCAGGTTGTTGTATCTGGTCTGTAGCTGGTCTCTCTCTTCAGTTGCGTTGATTTTATAAAGGGAGAAACTCTGAAACAAGTTGTTCCTTTTATCCTCAGAATCGTTGATGGCTCTATTATCTACAAAGTATAAACACAGTTATTAGGTAAAACACCAGGTAATTATGCATAGTAACCTGCACCTCCTATAACTAGGTGATAAGCAATGAACTTGGACCTAAACTCACAGTAGACAGACAGGCCTATGATCCCAGCCAGTAGGACACACAGCAGCCCCAGACACACTGCAGCAACTAGGAAGGGTCTCTTCCCTGAGCTATCAAGCTCTGTGGACACATACAAGAGACTGTTATGTTTTGTGTGTGTTACCTGAGTGCTGGTCTCCTGGTCCATTACTAGGAGCAGTGTCTGCTGTCTCTTCTCTCTTGGTGCTGGTCTCACCGTCTCTCAGGGACGTAGATATATTAACAATCCTCTCCTCCATCTCACCTCTGTTAAACTTGACCTTCTAGTTCATATCTGGCTCAGCATAGATGCCCTTTGACATCTTAACAATACCTGGGTCTTTCTTTCTATGTAGGTCAACTATACATTAAGTCTCTGCTTCTAGAATTAATGTGGTGGTCTTTCCAACATGGCCACCAGGAGGCGGCGTACGTCAACTGCAAGACCTCTACACGTTAAGTCTCTGCTTCTACTGATATCATTGTCTCTGAGTTATCTGTGTGTCTCTGTCTGTGTGACTGCTGTAGGTGTTAACTATAGGGAAGTATCAACATAATGACAGAGTAGTTGTTAATAAATAAAAATAGGGCAAGTTTGCATGCTTGTGCCTGTGCTTGCAGATGTGTGTGTGTGTGAGAGATTGTTACAGTGATTATTGTTATAACATTTTCTGCAGCACAATATAAATCATTCCCTGTCTCTACATGTTCATCTTGTCCAGAGTATATCTCAACAGTCCTCCTGTCCAGGGAATGGGACTTGCTATTTATGATGATGGACAGGACACTGTCATACCAGGAAGATATAGATCATAGAGGGGAAGTGGAGAACAAAGACTAGTTTCCAGAACTCCTCCTTCCTTTCACCTTTCTGCTGATTTGGACCCTCTGTTTACTCCCAAATATACATCAACATGTTCAGGAGGTCCAGGACTACAAACATGGGTCATTATAATGTCCAGACAATAGATTTGACACTACAAACTGATCCAAGTGGATATTGAGGATGGGTAGTTTTAACCAGTGAGGATGAGATGATAACAGTAAACCCCGGGGCTCTCCTCTACATTTACAGTTTAGTCATTTAGCAGACACTCTTATCCAGAGCGACTTACATGACCAATTAGGGTTAAGTGCCTTGCTCAAGGGCACGTCAACAGATTTTCACGTAGCCGGCTCGGGATTTCGATGCAGCACCCTTCGGTTACTGGACAATCAATCTTAACCGCTAGACAACCTGCCTCCCTCTCTCTTAATGAACCTGAAGGAGATTTTGAGTGACAGCTGGTTGAATGACAGAAAAGGTCCACTTCACTTCCTTCTTTTGGGACCCATATGGAGGAACAACAATCAAATATGAGCATTTGATATTGTGCTTATATGTAATTTGACAACAGACTGACTTTCAAAGATTATTAGGAAAACACACAGCAGCCCCAGACACACTGCAGCAACTCCAGAGGGTCTCTTCCACCACTGAACATGTACTGAATCACACATTATTAAAGATCTTTGGTAATGTGTTTAACTGTTTCATCCAGGATTGAGACAAATAAAGCTAGAGTACTACAGGATAAGCTCACCTGTTTAATATATTGTGTGTAATGTGTGTGTGTGTGTGTGTGTGTGTGTGTGTGTGTGTGTGTGTGTGTGTCTGTGTGTCTGTGTGTGTGTGTCTGTGTGTCTGTGTGTGTGTGTGTGTGTGTGTTCATGCGATCTTACCCGAAGCAACAACTCCATCTCTTGGACGGGGTTTGAAGGAACTTACGTTGCCATATAATTGGCCATCGATGTCTTCATTGCATTAGATTTGTTGTCTTCAAATCCATCTGTGTTTTCATAGACTCCTTCTGACATCTTAAAATTGTGCTCAAATACAGTAACTTCTACTTCTAACCTCAACTCTAATGTACGTTTGTAGCTGTGTCTTCTCCCTGTGCTGTTCTGCGTCTGTGTGACTTTAGGTAGTGAAACTCTTTATCAGTCAACCAAAGTGTGAGTTCAACACAACACAATCAGCAAGCCACCACGTGACTTGCACCAGTCTTAGTTTGATAATATAATACATTACATTACTATATATCATGCTATACAATGTATGTGTGATTTCACAGGGTCCCAAATCTGGATGTGCTAAAATTAATTGGGATCCTGTTAATTGACATATGCACTACATATATCATGACTGAGTTTACAGCACCCCCAGCCTTCAAATGGAGAACACATTATGGCTCTCACTCTGTGACTGGTGGTGTAGGGGAAGATGTCCCTAGACGCTGATCTTGGGTCAGTTTTGCATTTCCACCACAAATGGTTAAGGTTAGGATCGTGGGAGGGATTGCTGATCATACACCTAGGGGAAACTTCCCCCCAGAGTTTGACTGGCCACCAAATACCCTTCACTTATTTCACATTTTGTTACGTTACAGCTTTATTCTAAAATTGTTTACATTGTTTTTTCCCCTCATCAATCTACACACAATACCGCATAATGACTAAGAAAAAACGGGTTTTCAGAAATGAGCGGGTTTTCAGAAATGTTTGCAGGACATATAGAAAACCTATTGTTGACTTTAAAATTAATCATTAGTAGTTTAACCCCAAAGTAACACTAAGACATGGCTATGAAATAAAGTTGAGGCCAAAGAGTAACAAGTATGCTGTCCAACCAGAGAGAGAAGAGGAAACTGTGGCTGTCAGAGTGAGATGGGAGGGAGAACAGTAGCAGTGTTAGTAGTTTCCTGTGTCTGTGAGGTCTGAGTGAGATGGGAGGGAGAACAGTAGCAGGGTTAGTAGTTTCCTGTGTCTGTGAGGTCAGAGCTCAGTACGGCTCAATCTATCAACTACAATGAGGAGAGAGCTGTCTCGTTCCAGGCAGACTATATTGCAGTTGAGTAGCACGTATCAACAAATGGACATACGATTACTATACAACATGATATGATTAACTGATGTGTTAAACACCAATCCAGGCATTGTGAGATCTGGCAGGTGACTTCAATGTAGTCAATCTGGAACGTGGACAATGTCACTAGTGGGCTTGGAGGAGAGAGAGGGCGGGACTTGGTAATAAAGGAATCTTTCAGCAGACATCATGTTGACTAGCAGAGACAAGTTAACCTCTTAGTCCGCCCCATCCCGCATGCGGTATCGTTACTACAGCCTCAAGCTCATTAGCATAATGCATCATTAGCGATTTTTTTAAATCGCAAATGAAACGAAATAAATATGCCTGTTCTCAAGCTTATCCTTTTCTTAACAATCCTGTCGTCTCAGATTTTCAAAATATGCTTTAGAACCAGAGAAAATCACTAATTTGTGTAAGAGTGGTGATAGCTAGCTTAGCGTTAGCATTAGCATTTAGCACGCAACATATTCACAAAAACCAGCCAAGGAATCAAATAAAATAATTTACCTTTGAAGAACTTCAGATGTTTCAATGAGGAGACTCTCAGTTACATAGCAGATTTCCAGTTTTTCCTGAAAGATTCTTGTGTAGGACACATCGTTCCCTTTTGTTACTATGCATATGGCTACCGAAACTAACCGAAAATTCAGTCACCTACATGTCGAACTTTTTTCCGAATTAACTCCATAATATTGACTGAAACATGGAAAACGTTGTTTGAATCAATCCTGAAGGTGGTTTGTCATATTTCTCTCCGTTGAAAGCACCGTCCTTGTAGCCTGGTTTGTTCTGAGATTTGAATGGAAAAATACCGGGACCTGACTTTTGCGCACCAATTGCCACGCAGCCACCTAGCGGGACACCTGGTAAATGTAGTCTCTTATGGTCAATCTTCCAATGATATGCCTACAAATACGTCACAATGCTGCAGAGACCTTGGGGAAACAAGAGAAAGAGTCCGTTGATTCCTGTCGCATTCACAGCCATATAAGGCGATCATGGAAAACGTAGCCTCAGAAATCCTGTGCATTTCCTGGTCGGTCATACATCTTGGTTTTGCCCGAAACATTTGTTCTAAGGGACTCACAGTGAAAATCTTTGCATTTCTGGAAACGTAAGACTGTCTTCTTTCCAAAGCTATCAATTCCAAGCATATTCGAGCATCTTTTCGTGACAAAATATTGCGCTTAAAACGGGCACGTCTTTTTATCCAAAAATGAAATACTGCCCCTATAGGACTAACAGGTTAACTGTCATAAAATCTACTGTCTACCCACAGGTTAACTGTCATAACATCTACTGTCTATCCACAGGTTAACTGTCCTAACATCTACTGTCTATCCACAGGTTAACTGTCATAACATCTACTGTCTATCCACAGGTTACTTTGACACTAACTGTTGTTTTGACACCACTATAAAACACAATATCTCTAAGAGATGGAAAAGATCATGAATATCTATTACAGTAACAGGGGCGGAGCCAGAGGGGTGTCTGGGGTATCTGCTCCTAATACTGGACCAGGAGACCAGCAAACAGGTAACACACACACACAAAAAAAACATAAAAGTCTCTTGTATGTGTCCACAAAATGTCATTCGCTACAGGCAGTTTGATGCTGATTGACATCTAATTTCACCTCTTGTCAAATCGAAGAAGAGGAATAGAGAATAGTAACCTCTTGATACTAGGGGTCAGATATATATTTTTTAATAACGTTCCCAAGGTAAATTGACTATTTCTCCCGTCCAGATCGTAGAATATGCATATAATTTACAGATTAGAATAGAAAACACTCCAAAGTTTCCAAAACTGTCAAAATATTGTCTGTGAGTATAACAAAACTGATTCTGCAGGCGAAAACCTGAGAAAATCTAACCCAGAAGTGATCTTTTTTTAATTATCTTTGTTGCCTGGCCAGTCATTATATATATATATATATATATATATATATATATATATATATATATATATATATATCTTATATTTAAAGGGGTATCAACAAGATTTCCTTTCCAATGGCTTCCTCAGGCTGTGACCAGGCTTTAGACATAGTTTCAGGCTTTTATTTAGAAAAATGAGCGAGATTTTTCAAAAGTAGTCAGGTGTCCTCTGAATAGTTCCTGCACGAGAGAGGGGAGCTCTCCATTTTCTTTTTCTCTCTTATTGAATAGGTATACGGTCCGGTTGAAATATTATCGATTATGTTTGTTAAGAACAACCTGAGGTTTGATTATAAAAAACATTTGACATGTTTCTACGACCATTACGGATACTTTTTGGAATTTTCGTCGAACGGAACGAGGCTTTGGTTTTCTGAACATAACGCGCACCCCAAATTACGTTTTTTTGTTATACAAGTAATATTTATCGAACAAAAATAACATTTGTTGTGTAACTGGTAGTCTCGTGAGTGCAAACATACGAAGATTATCAAAGGTAAGCGATTAATTTGATTGCTTTTCTGACTTTCGTGACCATGCTAATTTGGGGCTAGCTGTTCTAGCATTGATTGATACACTCACAAAAGCTTGGATTTCTTTCTCTGTAAAGCATATTTTCAAAATCTGACACAATAGGCGGATTAACAACAAGATAAGATGTATGTTTTGGTATATTTCATTTGTGATTGCATGATTATAAATATTTTTTGTAATATTTTGCGAAAATGATCCCGTAAAAGGGATCCGTAGCGCAGAGAAGTTGACGTGGGTTGCGAGATACATAAGAATAAGAAGAACATACATAAGAAGAAAATATATTTCCACAGCTTCATGAGCTCTTTTGGCGATTTGGCGAAAGCAGTTTTAAGGTTTAGCATCAGGTTTAGGTTTCCTGAACAACTTTTATGAAAGTTGAGTTGCTGTGTAAGTTAACGTTAGAACTTTGGCTCCATAACAGACAGTTAATCAGATAAGAGAGATTGGTTCCCAATTTAGCCTAACATTATGTTTACATCTGTGCTAGTAATACACACATATACAGTGCAGTGTCGTAAGTTACAGTATACACATAGCTAATGTGGGGTAACCAATAGGCTACAGCTGTCAGTGTTCAGCAAGTTAACATTCAGCAATTTGAAATCCTTTAACTCAGTTAGATTTTCATACTTGAATTCAAAATTAACAATTGTTATTATCAATCTGTTGACGTTACTCAAAAGATTACCACAATTTGCAGATAGCCTGTTTGCTGTCGTAAAGTTGTAAGAAATTATAGCTAGTTAAGTTACTTACTGCGGAGTAGGGCTAGCCATGATCTAACTAGTAACTTAGGCTGGTAGTTGATTTTAAGGTACAGTTATGACAATGGGGATGTGTAATTAAGATTGAGATTGGACTGAAATATGGGTAATCGGATGCTTAGATGTAACCATAGAGTCTTATTTTTGCATAGGGTCAATTAAACATGATAAGAAAGGGAGAAATATCAGACTTCTTTTTAAAGAAGCACAAACAGGCAGATCAGGTGCAAACAGACCCCAGCCATTGCATCACAACCGGACCCCAGAGCAGCTCCCTACCTGAGGCTAGTCAGAGTCAGTGTGGTCAGACTTCACAAAGACCCAGTCTACCACCACCAGGTCAGAGCAGCTCCCTACCTGAGGCTAGTCCGAGTCAGTGTGGTCAGACTTCACAAGGACCCAGTCTACCACCACCAGGTCAGAGCAGCTCCTTACCTGAGGCTAGTCAGAGTCAGTGTGGTCAGACATCACAAAGACCCAGTCTACCACCACCAGGTCAGAGCAGCTCCATACCTGAGGCTAGTCAGAATCAGTGTGGTCAGACTTCACAAAGACCCAGTCTAACACCACCAGGTCAGAGCAGCTCCCTACCTGAGGCTAGTCAGAGTCAGTGTGGTCAGACTTCACAAAGACCCAGTCTACCACCACCAGGTCAGAGCATCTATCAGGCAGTCAGTCCCATGCCCAGTTCAGAATTTAAGTTTAGCTTCCGTTTGTAATAATGATTTTGTCAGATTAAGCCTCACTTCAAAATGTTGGTTGTTGATTAATGTGTGTTCTTGTTTTGATGGCTGTGGCATTTTTATTGTGATTGTACACTAATGGTTATTGTGTCATTTTAATGTAATAGATGTATCAAGGGATGACATAAAGACCTCTGGCTCTGAGCAAGACAGTGAGCCAGAGCTGCCAGGAGGTGTCATCGAGCCCCTCCCTACTGCATCAAGCACCAGATATGCAGTTCCAAAAGGACCCAATGGTAGGCTAGGCCTATACTTTAAACTACACCCAATGGTAGGCCAGGACTATACTTTAAACTACACCCAATGGTAGGCCAGGACTATACTTTAAACTACACCCAATGGTAGGCCAGGACTATACTTTAAACTACACCCAATGGTAGGCCAGGACTATACTTTAAACTACACCCAATGGTAGGCCAGGACTATACTTTAAACTACACCCAATGGTAGGCCAGGACTATACTTTAAACTACACCCAATGGTAGGCCAGGACTATACTTTAAACTACACCCAATGGTAGGCCAGGACTATACTTTAAACTACACCCAATGGTAGGCCAGGACTATACTTTAAACTACACTCAATGGTAGGCCAGGACTATACTTTAAACTACACCCAATGGTAGGCCAGGACTATACTTTAAACTACACCCAATGGTAGGCCAGGACTATACTTTAAACTACACCCAATGGTAGGCCAGGACTATACTTTAAACTACACCCAATGGTAGGCTAGGCCTATACCTTAAACTACACCCAATGGTAGGCCATGCCTATACTTTAAACTACACACTTTAGTTAGCAGCTGTTAGTATCTAATATTGTGGATCCCTTAATTATACATTTCCATAGAGATATGACACATTATTTAATCTGTATTTCAGACATGTCAAGATCCAGAGAAGAGGGTCCTATACAGCCGTGTTTGAAAGAAATTCCCAGAATGCAGCATGGTACTAGGAAAAGTGCTTTCAACAGTTTCTGGTATAAGGACAATTTAAGGCTTGAATTATCTGTAAGTCAAGATTCAATTTATTGTTTTGCCTGTAGTGGATGGCCCCGATCTCAATGAAAATGTACGTTATAATAAAGAAAGGTATGAAAACCAGCTCACTGACCACAAAGCAAATTCTGAAGCTTGTCTCTCTCTGTAGTCAGGTTGTTGTATCTGGTCTGTAGCTGGTCTCTCTCATCAGTCAGACTGCTATAACTGGTCTGTAGCTGGTCTCTCTCATCAGTCAGACTGCTATAACTGGTCTGTAGCTGGTCTCTCTCATCAGTCAAGTTGTTGTATTTGGTCTGTAACTGGTCTCTCTCTGCAGTTGTGTTAGTCTTATAAAGTGATAAACTCTGTGACAAGATGTTCCTTTTATCCTCAGAATCTTTGATGGCTCTGTTATCTACAAAGTATAAACACATAGTTACTAGGTAAAACATCAGGTAAATAGGCTTAGTAACCAGCACCTCTATATAACTGGGTGATAAGCAATGAACTTGGACACAAACTCACAGTAGACAGACAGGCCTATGATCCCAGCCAGTTGAACACACAGCAGCCCCAGACACACTGCAGCAACTAGGAAGGGTCTCTTCCTGAGCTCTCAGGCTCTGTGGATACATTCCATATTATTTTATGTTTTGTGTGTGTGTGTGTGTGTGTCACCTGAGTGCTGGTCTCCTGGTCCATTATTTGGAGCAGTGTCCTCTGTCTCTTCTCTCTTGGTGCTGGTTTCACCGTCTCTCAGGGTGTCTGCACTGACGTAGATATCCACAATCCTCTCCTCCATCTCACCTCTGTCAAACGTGACCTTGTTCATATCTGGCACAGCATAGATGACCTCTCCAACAACTTACTGTGTTTTCTGTCTATATACAGATTCTGGTAATATAGTTGCCCCTGTGTCTGTTTCTTTACTGTACCTGTCTCTGCTCTGAGTCTTTGACTAACTGTTTATGACTTCATCCAGAGAATAAAAGGGAAATGTCAAAAGAGGAAGGTGATGAAATAGTAACATTGTGGTTAAGGTCAGGACATTTTCTTCTCCTGTTCATGTTGTGTGTAATGTCCTGACCTCATGTTGTGTCTAATGTCCTGACCTCATGTTGTGTGTAATGTCCTGATCTCATGTTGTGTCTAATGTACTGGAAATCTGCCAGAATATATGCAGACTAGGATGAACACGTTTTTCACAATTTTTCCTGTTCTGCCAAGTATTCAAAATGTAATGAGTACTTTCGTTTTTTTTCCCCCCACCTTTATTTAACCAGGTAGGCCAGTTGAGAACACCTTTATTTATCCAGGTAGGCCAGTTGAGAACAAGTTCTCATTTACAACTGCGACCTGGCCAAGATAAAGCATAGCAGTGTGAACAGACAACACAGAGTTACACATGGAGTAAACAATTAACAAGTCAATAACACAGTAGAAAAAAAGGGGAGTCTATATACATTGTGTGCAAAAGGCATGAGGAGGTAGGCGAATAATTACAATTTTACAGATTAACACTGGAGTGATAAATGATCAGATGGTCATGTACAGGTAGAGATATTGGTGTGCAAAAGAGCAGAAAAGTAAATAAATAGAAACAGTATGGGGATGAGGTAGGTAAAAATGGGTGGGCTATTTACCGATAGACTATGTACAGCTGCAGCGATCGGTTAGCTGCTCAGATAGCAGATGTTTGAAGTTGGTGAGGGAGGTAAAAGTCTCCAACTTCAGCGATTTTTGCAATTCGTTCCAGTCACAGGCAGCAGAGAACTGGAACGAAATGCGGCCAAATGAGGTGTTGGCTTTAGGGATGATCAGTGAGATACACCTGCTGGAGCGCGTGCTACGGATGGGTGTTGCCATCGTGACCAGTGAACTGAGATAAGGCAGAGCTTTACCTAGCATGGACTTGTAGATGACCTGGAGCCAGTGGGTCTGGCGACGAATATGTAGCGAGGGCCAGCCGACTAGAGCATACAAGTCGCAGTGGTGGGTGGTATAAGGTGCTTTAGTGACAAAACGGATGGCACTGTGATAAACTGCATCCAGTTTGCTGAGTAGAGTGTTGGAAGCAATTTTGTAGATGACATCGCCAAGTCGAGGATCGGTAGGATAGTCAGTTTTACGAGGTAAGTTTGGCGGCGTGAGTGAAGGAGGCTTTGTTGCGGAATAGAAAGCCGACTCTTGATTTGATTTTCGATTTGAGATGTTTGATATGAGTCAGGAAGGAGAGTTTACAGTCTAGCCAGACACCTAGGTACTTATAGATGTCCACATACAATGTCTTGCGAAAGTATTCGGCCCCCTTGGACTTTGTGACCTTTTGCCACATTTCAGGCTTCAAACATAAAGATATAAAACTGTATTTTTTTGTGAAGAATCAACAACAAGTGGGACACAATCATGAAGTGGAACGACATTTATTGGATATTTCAAACTTTTTTAACAAATCAAAAACTGAAAAATTGGGCGATCTTTCTACACATAGATTGTGCAATATTTGCCCATTTTTTAAGATTTATTTTTAAATTCAACCTCTGTCAAGTTGATTGATGATCATTGCTAAACAGACATTTTCAAGTCTTTCCATAGATTATCAAGTCAATTTAAGTCAAAACTGGCCACTCAGGAACATTCAGTGTTGTCTTGGTCAAACTGTGTTTTAGCTTATTGTCCTGCTGAAAGGTGGTCTCCCTTCCTCAGTAAATGGTCTCTCTCACTCTATTAACTGGTATCCGTTCCTCAGTAACTGGTCTCTCTCCCTCAGTAACTGGTCTCTCTCCCTCAGTAACTGGTCTCTCTCCTTCAGTAAATAGTATCTCTGCATCAGTAACTGGTCTCTCTCCGTCTGTACCTTGTCTCTCTCCCCCAGTAACCAGTCTCTCTGCCTCAATAACTGGTGTCTCTCACTCAAATTGGTCTCTGTCCCTCAGTAACTGGTCTCTCTGCCTCTGCAACTGTTCTCCCTCACTCTTTAACTGGTCTCTCTCCTCAGTAACTGGTCTTTCTCACTCAGTAACTGATCTCTCTCCCTCAGTAACTGGTCTCTCTCACTCTGTAACTGGTCCATCTCACTCTGTACCTGGTCTCTCTCACTCTGTAACTGGTCTCTCTCACACTTTAACTGGTCTCTCTCCCTCTGTAACTGGTCAATCTCCCTCTAACTGGTCTCTCTCATTCTGTAACTGGTCTCTCTCATTCTGTAACTGGTCTCTCTCATTCTGTAACTGGTCACTCTCATTCTGTAACTAGTCTCTCTCCTTCAGTAACTGGTCTCTCTCCTTCAGTAACGGGTCTCTCTCCTTCAGTAACTGGTCTCTCTCCCACAGTAGCTGGTCTTTCTCCCTCAGTAGCTTCTCTCTAGCTTCTCTGCCTAAGTAACTGGTTTCAATGCCTCAGTTGCTGGTCTCTCTGCCTTAGTAGCTGGTCTCTCTGCCTTAGTAGCTGGTTTCTCTCCTTCATTAGCTGGTCTCCCTGCCTCAGTAACGGTTCTCTCTCGAATCTGTAATGGGTCTCTCTACATCAGTAACTGGTGTCTCTCCCTCTGTAAAGGGTCTCTCTCCCTCTGTAACTGGTCTCTCTCCCTCTGTACCTTGTCTCTCTCCCTCTGTAACTGGTCTCTCTCCCTCTGTACCTTGTCTCTCTCCCTCTGTACCTGGTCTCTCTCCTTCTGTAACTGGTCTCTCTCCCTCTGTACCTTGTCTCTCTCCCTCTGTAACTGGTCTCTCTCTTTCAGTAACTGGTCTCTCTCTTTCAGTAACTGGTCTCTCTTTCAGTAACTGGTCTCTCTCCTTCAGTAACTTGTCTCTCTGCCTCTTTAACTGGTCTCTCTCACTCTTTAACTGGTATCTGATCCTTATTAACTGGTCTCCCTCACTCTTTAAATAGTCTCTGTCCTTCAGTAACAGCTCTCTCTCCCTCAGTCACTAGTCTCTCTCCCTCAGTAACTGGTGGCCAAATGGCATCCCATTTCCCTATGTAGTGCACTATATAGAGAATAGGGTGCCATTAAGGACACACAGGTCTGTTTCTTATTGGTGGATAGAGCTGTGACACATCCTGTCACTTGCTGTGGTTCACAGACAGAACAGAGAGGGAGAGGGTGGAGACCCCATTAGACACCATGATGAGTGTGTAGCAGGCAGGTCCTCTGGTGCTTGGTGTTGCCATTGGTCACCTACACGTTGTCCCTTGTACAGTGAAGGTTGTGAGTCATTCTCACCTTACATTAGCATTGTTTTTGTTTGTGTGTGAGTGTGCCCTCTCAGTATTCAATCTCATTCAACCAGGAAGCTGGTATACCTTGTTAAAGACAACTGTTCCTTTTTTTATTCAAAAGTGACTTTGTTATTCATATCAAGTTAACAAGTTAATCAAGTTAAAACTTGTTAGGGAAGTGCTTCCCCTGTGGGAATCGAATTTGCGGAAATTTCAAGTGCACCACGCATAGTTTATGATAAAAATCAAAAATTCATAAAAATTGACATCCAATATACCAAATTAAAGCTACACTCGTTGTGAATCTACCCACCGAGTCAGATTTGTAAAATGCTTTTCGGGGAAAGCATGAGACGCTATTATCTGTACCATGCAGCCTCACATACTGCAACGTCACAAAACGACAGATTTTTTTCGTTAGCGCCGCAAACGAAAAGGCTGAAATAAAATATAAAACATTCCTTACCTTTGACGAGCTTCATTCTTGGCACTCCTAGATGTCCCATAAACATCATTTAGGGTCTTTTTTCGATTAAATCGGTCCATATATAGCCTAGATATCGAGCTAGGAATACCTTGGAATTAGAGGAAAAATTAGCATTTCATAACGTAACGTCATTTTTTAAAATGCCAAAAGTCGACGATAAACTTTCACAAAACACTTCGAAATACTTTTGTAATGCAACTTTAGGTATTAGTACACGTTAATAAGCGATAAAATACCTCAGGAGGCGGTGTGAAATCGTTAGCTTGTCCGTGGAGAAAAATATGTTTGGAAATGGTCGTCCCAAAATCTGGGCGGTGCCAGTAGGAAAGTAGTTCCCTTGTTTGGGTTAGACCAAGAATCAATTGCGAAACTAATGACGTAACTCTAGACAGCATGGGGAAGCTGTAGCCAATGAGAACTCGGCTCTATTTAATTCCATTTGCTGTTAACAATTGTCTGTAGTCGCGGAATGATATATGTTTCCATTTTCAGCGAACAGATTTTCATGCACTTTTCGATGGAACGCTAGTTCTGTAAATGCCACAGGCGTGATTTAAACAGTTTTGGAAAGGTCTGAGTGTTTTCTATCCATACACACTAATCACATGCATATGCTATATTCCTGGCATGAATAGCAGGGCGCTGAAATGTTGCGCGATTTTTACAAAAAAGCTGCGAAAAGTAGCGACTCCTTAACAAAGTGATAAGCATTGGTTAATAAATGGTCCCAATTTTCTTTTACTAAGCATAAGTCTATGGCAAATCACATGACATGTTTCTACTAAAAATAAAGAAGAATCATTTTCTAGAGTACAGTATGTCTACATACTCTCCTCTAAATCTAAACACAACAATTAATTGTCTTATTTTTCTATCTTTCTCTTTATTTTCTTCTTCCTCCTTTATGGCTCTCTGGAAGGAAGCTAGCTAGTCAGCTGACAAATGTGAAACGGATTGCAGTGACAAGAGTTGACAGCTGTATGAGTTCACCATTTACACAACGTATGCTGCAACGTTTTGTACTTTTAATATAGTTTATGTTTTATATTGGCTGGCTTCCAACAATAGCTGAATTTGCAGAGCTAGCAAGCACCAGTTCCGTTTCTGTGGTGTTTGCTATAATCTTTGCTATCGTCAGTTTACTCCAAGATCGGCACACAGGTGCTTCCAAGTCCCCTAGCGACAATTTACCTTTTGCAACGAGACCATTAAAGATATTTAAGACAATGGTAGAAGAGAGCGTAGTTCTGTTCATTTGGGAGTTCAGTTTATCGCTAACCTTATCACAGGGACTTGAAGCACTACCACAGCTGCATGCTAATCTTGGAATAAATTGATGTTAGCAAAGATTCCAAATTATTCTTTTTTTTTAGTTTGCAAATGTAGCTATTGTGTGTGTGTGAACCCTGCCAACATAAAACAAAATCGCTATGGTGAGATTGACTGGATTAGTTACGTGCATTGAGGGCCTTTCAGACGGTAGACATGAACCCTCTGTTACTTTGCCAGCTAAGGAACAGTACATTGCATTGCTAGCTTCTCTCATTGACTCATATTCAAATAGCTGCAAAAACTGGTTGATGTTACTGTAGCTAGCTGGCAATCATCAGCTAACCGCTAGCTAACATAGAGAGTGATCTGTAAGTTAATGCAGCGAAAATGAAGACTGGTGACGGTTATAAATGTGTTTTCTAACATATCCTTTGTTTGAACTACTTACTGGAGGTCAGCCACCAAAAACAGACTGTCAGATTCCACACATGCACAGTACCTGCCTCATGTAACACTGCTGGGGTGTGGGAGGCTGTGGATTAAAACCATTGTGTGGCAAAGGGCGAGGTGTGACAATCTTTTGAAACTTAAAAACACGCTATTAAGTGTCTATGATCAGCACAAGTGCGTTCATTGCGTATTATTAATATTATTGATGTTCCATAGTTATGTTTACATTGATATATGGGGGGGGGGAATCATATTTTTCCAAGGATGGGGAGTCGTGTCCCCCCCAACTGTACATTAAGTCTCTTGTTCTAGAATTAATGTGGTGGTCTTCCAACATGGCCGGCTGGAGGCGTCGTACGTCAACTGCAGGCCCTCTATACGTTAAGTCTCTGCTTCTAGTGACATCTGTCTCTGAGTCATCTGTGTTTCTGTGTCTGTGTGACTGCTGTAGCTGTTAACTCTATGGAAGTAACAACAAAATTTCAGGGGAAGTTGTGGCTATGATAATACAAAAATGTTTACAAGTTTGAAAACTTGCGTGTGTAGTTGTGTGAGTGTGAGACATTGTTACAGTGGTTATTGTTAAACCATTTTCTGCAGAACAATATAAATTATTCCATGTCTCTACATGGTCATCTTTTCCAGAGTACATCTCTACACAGTCCTCCTGCCCAGGGAACGGGAATTGCTATTTGTGATGATGGACAGGACACTGTCATACCAGGAAGATATAGATCATAGAGGGGAAGTGGAGAACAAAGACTAGTTGTTAACATATATTAAATATCATATGTAATAGCCCCAAGATGATTCAGGGAGTTTCCAGAACTCCTCCTTCCTTTCACCTTTCTGCTGATTTGGACCCTCTGTTTACTCCCAAATATACATCAACATGTTCAGGAGGTCCAGGACTACAAACATCGGTCATTATAATGTCCAGACAATAGATGTGAGACTACAAACTGTTCCAAGTGGATATTGAGGATGGGAAGTCTTAACCAGTGAGGATGAGATGTTGAGTGACATCTGTTTTGAACGACTGAAAATATCCACTTCACTCTTTTGGGACCCTTATAAGGGAATATCAGTCAAATATGAGCATTTGATATTGTATGTGACTTGACAACAAAGACTGACGGTCAAAGATGACTTAGTAACATCCTTTGATATCTCTACTACACTCATTGGTTGGTGATACAGTCACCTCCTATACAGTGTATGTAATGGTGGTTTGGTACTGTTGAGAATGTCATCACCAGGCCTAAATTGGAGCATGTAAATGTCTGCAGAATACATTTGAATTGAACATGTTTTGTATGCACAAAGTCAAATGTACTAACTTCCTGTTGACTCTGATGATATGTCAAATATAACTACTGGTACACAGGAAGCTACAAACAGGAAATAAGTAGGACTTTTATTAATATGATACAACAAACTAATAAAACAATAGGTGCATTTGAATGCGTGTGTGTACCTGCATGTATGTGTGTGTGCGTGTGTGTGTGAAAATGTGTGTAAGTGTGATAGAGAGAGTGTGTGTGTGTGAGAGAGAGAGAGAGAGAATGAAGAATAAAGTTGTGTACACTAAACTGCTGTATGTGTTATGGTACGTTGTCATGGTGATGTTAAAACACTTTCTCACAAATCCAGTTGAGTTTCCTGTCACATGACATGTCATTCCATGCCTTAAGTGGAGTCCAATCTGTATGTATCTCAACACAGTCCTCCTCCCCAGTAGGATCTTTACTATCAGGCTGCTTGTCATTCCAGTACCTACAGGGTTAAAAACCATCAGATATCATGGTTAATACTAGTACCTACAGGGTTCAAAACAGTCAGATATCACGGTTAATACCAGTACCTACAGGGTTAAAAACCGTGAGATATCACAGTTAGAACATTACAATCCTAAATAATGTACATTATAATATACATAACTAAAGATATCTTTGTTGACTGCTATAATCAACGATAATAACCTGTATAGAAACATTTTCATTGGAGCATTATTGCGAGAATAGTTATCATGTTAGGGGTATATACGGAGGCAAAGTCAGGTGCAGGAGATCAGAGTGTAGTAAACAGGCACACTTTAATTCCGGTCCAAAAAGAACAGCACATAAAAACATAAACGTGCCAAAAAAACAGAGGATAACACAAGTATGGCGCCTGACAATATCCACATAACAATAAACAATTACACACAAAGACATGGAGGAGAACAGAGAACTAAATACATGCAGTGTGATTATGGAATGAAAACCAGGTGTGTATGGAACAAGACAAAACAAATGGACATATGAGAAATGGAGCGGCGCTGGCTAGAAAGCCCATTGTCGTGACATAACATCTCTTACTCTGTGGTCAGTGGTGTTCCATCCACCCATTTCCAGGTCTCCTCTGTCTCTCTGTCAGTCAGACCAATCCAGACTCTCTTCTTGAAGTTGAAGAGAAACTCCTATGGTTGAGAAAGATACAATATACACTGCGTTGAGTAAGCTCCAAAAGTTTTGGGACACTGACACATTTTTTGTTGTTTTGGCTCTGTACTTCAGCACTTCGGAAATTAAATTATACCGTAATGGTTAAAGTGCGGACCGGACCGTCAGCTTTCAGTTTCGGGTTTTTTCATCCATATCGAGTGAACCGTTTACTGTTTGTACATCGTCCCCCATTGTAGGGGACCAAAAGTATTACGACAAATTCACTTATATGTGTATTAAAGTAGTATTTGGTCCCATATTCCTAGCACGCAATGACTACATCTAGTTTATGACTACAAACATGTTGGATGAATTTGCTTTTATTTTTTTTTGTGTTTCAGATTATTTTGTGCCCAATAGAAATTAATGGTTCATAATGTATTGTGTCGATTTGGAGCAACGTTACATGTAAATAAGTATATATTATGTTTTATAAACACTTCCACATAAATGTGGAAGCTACCATGACTACGGATAGTGCTGAATGAATTGTCAGTAATGATGAGTGAGAAAGTTATCCCATAAACTTAAAGCTGTCAGTCTGCCTCATAGACATTGCATATTTCCAAATCCAAAGTGCTGGAGCACAAAGCCCCACCAAAAAACATTTGTCAAAGTCCCAATACTTTTGAAGCTCATTGTTTGACCATATCTACCCCGACAGACCTATATCCCCCCTCCCCCCTCAACCTTCTCTTTCGTGCTCTCCTCTCACCTGTTCCTCTTTGCTGTTTATGATCACCAGGTATGTTCCTCTCTCCAGACAGTCCTGTCTGCTCTTCTCCCAGGTTTTCTTCTCAGTAGAGATGAAGTAACAACTGCATTCAAACTTCTTCCATCCGTATGAACAACATGTTCTTTCTGTTTGATGACACAACACTGATACAATGTGATACAATACAATAAACATCACATTTTATTTTCCATGAGTCACTGGATCTCAATGAAAAATGTACTTTATAATAAATAAAGGTATGAAAACCAGCTCACTGACCACAAAGCAAATTCTGAAGCCTGTCTCTCTCTTCAGTCAGGTTGTTGTATCTGGTCTGTAGCTGGTCTCTCTCATCAGTCAGGTTGTTGTATCTGGTCTGTAACTGGTCTCTCTCTTCAGTCAGGTTGTTGTATTTGGTCTGTAGCTGGTCTCTCTCTGCAGTTGTGTTAGTCTTATAAAGGGAACAACTCTGTGACAAGATGTTCCTTTTATCCTCAGAATCTTTGATGACTCTGTTATCTACAAAGTATAAAGACATAGTTACTAGGTAAAACATCATTTAAATAGGCTTAGTAACCAGCACCTCTATATAACTGGGTGATAAGCAATGAACTTGGACACAAACTCACAGTAGACAGACAGGCCTATGATCCCAGCCAGTAGAACACACAGCAGCCCCAGAAACACTGCAGCAACTAGGAAGGGTCTCTTCCCTGAGCTATCAGGCTCTGAGGATACATACAATATACTGTTATGTTTTGTGTGTGTGTGTGTGTCTGTGTGTCTGTCTGTGTGTGCGTGTGTGCTTGTGCGTGTGCCTGTGCCTGTGTCTGTGTCTGTGTGTGTGTGTGTGCGTGTGCGTGTGTGTGTATGTGTGTGTCACCTGAGTGCTGGTCTCCTGGTCCATTATTAGGAGCAGTGTCCTCTGTCTCTTCTCTCTTGGTGCTGGTCTCACCGTCTCTCAGGGTGTCTGCACTGACGTAGATATCCACAATCCTCTCCTCCATCTCACCTCTGTCAAACGTGACCTTGTTCATATCTGGCTAAGCATAGATGACCTCTCCAACAACTTACTGTGTTTTCTGTCTATATACAGATTCTGGTAATATAGTTGCCCCTGTGTCTGTTTCTTTACTGTACCTGTCTCTGCTCTGAGTCTTTGACTAACTGTTTATGACTTCATCCAGAGAATAAAAGGGAAATGTCAAAAGAGGAAGGTGATGAAATAGTAACATTGTGGTTAAGGTAAGGACATTTTCTTCTCCTGTTCATGTTGTGTGTAATGTACTGACCTCATGTTGTCTAATGTCCTTTTTTTATGCATTACTTTACCAGGTAAGTTGACTGAGAACACGTTCTCATTTACAGCAACGACCTGGGGAATAGTTACAGGGGAGAGGAGGGGGATGAATGAGCCAATTGTTAACTGGGTGACGGTTCAAGGGCCAGATTGGGAATTTAGCCAGGACACCGGGGTTAACACCCCTACTCTTACGATAAGTGCCATGGGATCTTTAATGACCTCAGAGAGTCAGGACACCCGTTTAAAGTCCCATCCGAAAGACGGCACCCTACACAGGGCCGCCCTGGGGCATTTCTTTTTTTAGACCAGAGGAAAGAGTGCCTCCTACTGGCCCTCCAACAGCACTTCCAGCAGCATCTGGTCTCCCATCCAGGTACTGACCAGGACCAACCCTGCTTAGCTTCAGAAGCAAACCAGCAGTGGTATGCAGGGTGGTATGCTGCTGGCCACATGTTGTGTCTAATGTACTGGAAATCTGCCAGAATATATGCAGTTAGGATGACCATGTGTTTCACAATTTTTCCTGTTCTGTCAAGTATTCAAAATGTAATGAGTACTTTAGTTTTTTTTACCACCTTTATTTAACCAGGTCGGCCAGTTGAGAACAAGTTCTCATTTACAACTGCAACCTGGCCAAGATAAAGCAAAGCAGTCCGACACAAACAACACAGAGTTGCATGTGGGATAAACAAACGTACAGTCAATAACACAATAGAAATACATACAGTATGTGTAAATGTAGTAAGATTAGGGAGGTAAAGGCAATAAAGAGTCCAGAGTGGCGAAATATTTACAATTTAGCATTAACACTGGAGTGATAGATGTGCAGAAGATGAATGTGCAAGTTGTCAGGGAAAATGTATATAGTAAAAAGTATTGAAGTGAAGTAAAAGTTGTCAAAAATATAAATAGTAAAGGACAGATACCCCCCCCAAAAAAATTACTCTAAAGTATTTTTTCTTAAGTACTTTACGCCACTGCTCATTACTGTAAGTCGCTCTGTTAAATGATGAAATTGGAGCGAGAGAGAGACAGGAGGAGGAGGTTGTGTGCACTAGGCTGCTGTATGTGTCACAGTATGTTGTCATGGTGATGTTCAACCACTTTCTCACAAATCCAGTGAAGATTCTCCTCGCATGTTTCTGTGTTCTCTCAGCATAGTCCTCCTCTCCAGCAGGACCCAGATTATTGCATTTGGATAGATACCTGTACCTAGATGGTTAACAACACAGAGAACCAGCGAGTCAGACACTGTGGAAACATGCTTGATAAGTACAGTGCTTTCAGAAAATATTCACACTCCTTGACCTATTCCACATTTAGTTTTGTTACAGTCTGAATTAAAATGGATTAAATGGATTATTTGTCTCACCCATCTACACACAATACCCCATTATAACAAATTGAAAACATGTTTTAAAAATGTTTGCACATGTATTGAAAATTAAATGCAAAATAAAAAAATAAGTGTTCATACCACTGAGTCAATACTTTGTAGAAGCAACTTTCATTACAGCTGTGAGTCTCTTAGAGCTTTCTACACATAGATTGTGCAATATTTGCCCATTTTTTAAGATTTATTTTTAAATTCAAGCTCTGTCAAGTTGATTGTTGATCATTGCTAAAGAGACATTTTCAAGTCTTTCCATAGATTATCAAGCCAATTTAAGTCAAAACTGTAACAAGGCCACTCAGGAACATTCAGTGTTGTCTTGGTCAAACTGTGTTTTAGCTTATTGTCCTGCTGAAAGGTGGTCTCCCTTCCTCAGTAAATGGTCTCTCTCACTCTATTAACTGGTATCCGTTCCTCAGTAACTGGTGTCTCTCCCTCAGTAACTGGTATCTCTCCCTCAGTAACTGGTATCTCTCCTTCAGAAACTGGTCTCTCTCCCTCAGTAACTGATCTCTCCCTCAGTAACTGGTCTCTCTCCCTCAGTAACTGGTCTCTCTGCCTCAGTAACTGGTCTCTCTCCTTCAGTAATAGGTCTCTCTGCCTCAGTAACTATGGCCTATTTATTGCCTTACCACCTCACGCCATTTCCACACACTGTATATAGACTTTCTTTTTCTATTGTGTTATTGACTGTACGCCTGTTTATTCCATGTGTAACTATGTGTTATTGTTTGTGTCCCTCTGCTTTGCTTTATCTTGTCCAGGTCACAGTTGTAAATGAGAACATGTTCTCAACTAGCTTACCTGGTTAAATACAGGTGAAATTTTTTTTTAAATAAAAAACTGGTCTCTCTCCTTCAGTAACTGGTCTCTCTGCCTCTGTACCTTGTCTCTCTCCCTCAGTAACTTGTCTCTCTGCCTCAGTAACTGGTCTCTCTCACTCTAATTGCTCTCTGTCCCTCAGTAACTGGTCTCTCTCACTCTTAAACTGGTATCTGTTCCTCAGTAACTAGCCTCTCTCCTTCAGAAACTGGTCTCTCCCCTCAGTAGGTTGATCTCTCCCTCAGTAACTGGTCTCTCTCCCTCAGTAACTGGTCTCTCTCCCTCAGTAACTGGTCTCTCTCCTTCAGTAATAGGTCTCTCTGCCTCAGTAACTATGGCCTATTTATTGCCTTACCACCTCACGCCATTTCCACACACTGTATATAGACTTTCTTTTTTCTATTGTGTTATTGACTGTACGCCTGTTTATTCCATGTGTAACTATGTGTTGTTGTTTGTGTCCCTCTGCTTTGCTTTATCTTGTCCAGGTCACAGTTGTAAATGAGAACATGTTCTCAACTAGCTTACCTGGTTAAATACAGGTGAACATTTTTTTTAAATATAAAACTGGTCTCTCTCCTGCAGTAACTGATCTCTCCCTCAGTAACTGGTCTCTCTCCCTCAGTAACTGGTCTCTCTCCCTCAGTAACTGGTCTTTCTCCTTCAGTAAATGGTATCTCTGCATCAGTAACTGGTCTCTCTCCCTCTGTACCTTGTCTCTCTCCCCCAGTAACCAGTCTCTCTGCCTCAATAACTGGTCTCTCTCACTCAAATTGGTCTCTGTCCCTCAGTAACTGGTCTCTGCCTCTGCAACTGTTCCCCTCACTCTTTAACTGTTCTCCCTCACTATTTAACTGTTCTCCCTCACTCTTTAACTGGTCTCTATCCCTCAGTAACTGGTCTTTCTCACTCAGTAACTGATCTCTCTCCCTCAGTAACTGGTCTCTCTCACTCTGTAACTGGTCTCTCTCACTCTGTAACTGGTCCATCTCACTCTGTAACTGGTCTCCACTTTAACTGGTCTCTCTCCCTCTGTAACTGGTCTCTCTCCCTCTGTAACTGGTCTCTCTCCCTCTGTAACTGGTCAATCTCCCTCTAACTGGTCTCTCTCATTCTGTAACTGGTCTCTCTCATTCTGTAACTGGTCTCTCTCATTCTGTAACTGATCACTCTACCATTCTGTAACTGGTCACTCTCATTCTGTAACTGGTCTCTCTCCTTCAGTAACTGGTCTCTCTCCCACAGTAGCTAATCTTTCTCCTTCAGTAGCTTTCTCTCTGCCTCAGTAACTGGTTTCAATTTTTCAGAGCTGGTCTTCTGCCTTAGTAGCTGGTCTCTCTGCCTTAGTAGCTGGTTTCTCTCCTCATTAGCTGGTCTCCCTGCCTCAGTAACTGGTCTCTTCCTTAGTAAATGGTCTTCTGCTTCAGTAACGGTTCTCTCTCGAATCTGTAACGGGTCTCTCTACGTCATTAACTGGTGTCTCTCCCTCTGTAACTGGTGTCTCTCCCTCTGTAACTGGTCTCTCTCCCTCTGTACCTTGTCTCTCTGCCTCTGTAACTGGTCTCTCTCCCTCTGTACCTTGTCTCTCTCCCTCTGTACCTTGTCTCTCTCCCTCTGTACCTGGTCTCTCTCCTTCTGTAACTGGTCTCTCTCCCTCTGTACCTTGTCTCTCTCCCTCTGTAACTGGTCTCTCTCCTTCAGTAACTGGTCTCTCTCCTTCAGTAACTGGTCTCTCTCTTTAAGTAACTGGTCTCTCTCCTTCAGTAACTGGTTTCTCTCTTTCAGTAACTGGTCTCTCTCTTTCAGTAACTGGTCTCTCTCCTTCAGTAACTTGTCTCTCTGCCTCTTTAACTGGTCTCTCTCACTCTTTAACTGGTATCTGATCCTTATTAACTGGTCTCCCTCATTTATTAAATGGTCTATGTCCTTCAGTTGTTTGTGTCCTCTGCTTTGTCTTATCTCAGTAACTGGTCTCTCTCCCTCAGTAACTGGTGGCCAAATGGCATCCCATTTCCCTATGTAGTGCACTATATGGAGAATAGGGTGCCATTAAGGACACACAGGTCTGTTTCTTATTGGTGGATAGAGCTGTGACACATCCTGTCACTTGCTGTGGTTCACAGACAGAACAGAGAGGGAGAGGGTGGAAACCCCATTAGACACCATGATGAGTGTGTAGCAGACAGGTCCTCTGGTGCTTGGTGTTGCCATTGGTCACCTACATGTTGTCCCTTGTACAGTGAAGGTTGTGAGTCATTCTCACCTTTCATTAGCATTGTTTTAGTTTGTGTGTGAGTGTGCCCTCTCAGTATTCAATCTCATTCAATCAGGAAGCTGGTATACCTGGTTAAAGACAACTGTTCCTTTTTTTATTCAAAAGTGACTTTGTTATTCATATCATTAAAGTGATAAGCATTGGTTAATAATTGGTCCCAATTTTCTTTTACTAAGCATAAGTCTATGGCAAATCACATGACATGTTTCTACTAAAAATAAAGAAGAATCATTTTCTAGAGTACAGTATGTCTACATTCTCTCCTCTAAATCTAAACACAACTATTAAGTGTCTTATTTTTCTATCTTTCTCTTTATTTTCTTCTTCCTCCTTTATGGCTCTCTGACACTAAGACTTTATCTCCTCTCCTCCTTTCAACCCTATTAGAGGAGAGGGACCAAGGTCAGTCCCCTACGATTCTGTTCTTCAATGTGTTTTGAGACAGTCTGTCATACCACTATTTCACTTCTATGGTGAGTTCATCTCTCACTTTAACCACTAGGTGGAATCATCACCTAACCATTCAGGACCTTATCCAACCATTAGAGGGAGAGAGAGAGAAAGGGAGAGAGAGAAAGGGGGAGAGAGAGAAAGACTGTTTGTTACTGTGGATTATTGTTACACCTCTTTCTCACAGATCCAGTTGAGATTTGTGCCACATTTGTCATCATTCCATGTGTTTACAGGGTCATCTTGTCCATTGTATACCTCAATAGTCCTCTTGCCCACTATCATCGGGCTGTCCTGTCCTCCAGTACCTAAACAACACAGAGAACCACACAGTCAGACACTGTGGTACAAACATCCTTCTCAATTATACACATAGTCTTGTGTTTTTACAGTTTTAAAGAAACACTGTAAGATGATCATAAAAGTAGCAAGAATCGGCCATCAACACATTTAGTTGACCTTTTCATATGTAAATATTACCTGGTTTCTAAAATACATCTATAGTTCTCAATGAATGACATTAATGAGTCGAAACATACAGTTTTATGAACATGATTGGAAGCAAAATATATTTGTTTTTTGTCTCCATTTCACCTGGTAAAATGGCCAAATCTCTCACCCTGTGATCAGTGATGTGACGTCCACCCACTTCCAGGGCCCCTCAGTAACAGAGTCAGTCAGACCAATCCAGGCTCTCATGTGGAGGTTGAAGACAAATGTCTGTTGTCGAGAAAGATAAAGCTTATGTCACAATTGGTATATTTATAAAATAATGCACACACATTAGTGTACTGATGAAAAGTATACTTGTTCCACCTCTCTCTCTCTCTCTCCTCTCTCTCAGCAAAGGTGAAAACATTGAGACACTTAGCCATTATCTCTATACTCATAAACCCATTGATATATAGTTATTGTTGATTTTACTTCTAATTTATCAGTTTAAATCTCAAAAAGCTTTGACTGAATATGGCCTTTCTCTGTAGTCAGGTTGTTGTATCTGGTCTGTAGCTGGTCTCTCTGTTCATTCAGGTTGTTGTATCTGGTCTGTAGCTGGTCTCTATCTTTAGTCATGTTGTTGTATCTGGTCTGTAGCTGGTCTCTTTCTTCAGTTGTGTTGATCTTATTAAGAGAAAACTCTGTGACACGTTGTTCCTTTTATCCTCAGAATCTTTGTCTCTGTTATCTACAAAGTATAAACACATAGTTACTAGGTAAAACACAAGTTAAATAGGCTTAGTAGCCTGTACTTCTTACAACTAGGTGATAAGCAATGAACTTAGACACAAACTCACAGTAGACCGACAGGCCTATGATCCCAGCTAGTAGAACACACACAGCCCCAGAAACACTGCAGCAACTAGGAAGGTTCTCTTCCCTGAGCAATCAAGCTCTGTGACACATACAAGAGACATTTATGTCTCAGGGTGTCTGCGCTGACGTAGATATCCACAATCCTCTCCTCCATCTCACCTCTGTCAAACTTGACCTTCTTGTTCATATCTGGCTCAGCATAGATGACCTTTGACATCTTTAAGAATGCCTGGGTCTTTCTTTCTATGTAGGTCTACTATACATTAAGTCTCTGCTTCTAGTGATATCTCTGCCTCTGATTCATCTGTGTGTCTCTATCTGTGTGAAGACTGTAGGTGTTAACTCCATAGGGAAGTATCATAAATATGACACGGGTAATTGTAGCTATACTAATACAAAAAATAGAACAAGTTTGCATACTTTTGCTTGTGTGCATGTGTATGGGTATGTGTGTGTGTGTGTGTGTGTGAGAGATTGTTGCAGTGGTTATTGTTAAACCATTTTCTGCAGCACAATATAAACCATTCCATGTCTCTACATGGTCATCTTGTCCAGAGTATATCTCAACACAGTCCTCCTGTCCAGGGAACCTGACTTGCTATTTGTGATGATTGACGGGACACTATCAAACCAGGAAGATATAGATCATAGAGGGGAAGTGGAGAACAAAGACTAGTTGTTAACATATATTAAATATCATATGTAACAGTCCCAAGATAATTCAGGGAGTTTCATGGTCGGTTGTTATACAACCCGGGATTGAACACTGCTGCGCCACTCAGCCCCCCAATTTAGCAGACGCTCTTCTCTAGAGTGACTTACAAAAGCAATTAGGTTTAATTGCCTTGCTCAAGGCCACACCAACAGATATTTTTTACGTAGTCGGCTCGGGATTTCCAACCAGCAACCTTTCGGTTACTGGCCTAGCGATCTTAACTACCAGAAGTCCTGCCGCCCTCTCTCTTCATGAACCTGATTGGTCGAGGAGATTTTGAGTGACAGCTGGTTGAATGACTGAGAAGATTCACTTCACTTCCCTCTTTTGGGACCCATATGGGGGAACAACAATCAAATATGAGCATTTGATATTGTGCTTATAAGTTTTTTATTTTATTTTACTAGGCAAGTCAGTTAAGAAGAAATTCTTATTTTCAATGACGGCCTAGGAACAGTGGGTTAACTGCCTGTTCAGGGGCAGAACAACAGATTTGTACCTTGTCAGCTGGGGGATTCGAACGTGCAACCTTTCGGTTACTAGTCCAACTAGAGTCCAACGCTCTAACCACTAGGCTACCCTGCCGCCCCATGTAACTTGACAACAACGACTTACTGTCAAAGATAATTAGGAAAACACAGCAGCCCCAGATACACTGCAGCAACTCCAGAGGGTCTCTTCCACCACTGAACATGTACTGAATAACACATTATTAAAGCTAAATCTTTGGTAATGTACTTTACTGTATCATCCAGGAATGGGACACAAAAAGGTCTAGTACTACCAGGTAATCTCCACTGTATTATGTATAACATTATGTGTGTGTGTGTGTGTGTTCGTGCAATCTTACCTGAAGCAACAACTCCATCTCTTGGACTGGACTTGAAGGCTCTTAGGTTGGAATATAATTGGCCATCAATGTCTGTGTTCTTCATTGCATCAGGCTGATCGTCATTAAATCCATCTGGGATTTCATAGACTCCCTCTGACATCTTAACACACTGCTGATAAAATACAGTAACTTCTACATCTAATCTCAACTCTAATATACATCTGTCCTGTGTCTTCTCCCTACACTGTCCTGGGTCTTCTCCCTACACTGTCCTGGGTCTGTGTGACTTTAGGTAGTGAAACTCTTTGTCAGTCATCCGCAGTGGATGATAAATTGTGAAATCAACACAACACAGGCCACCACATGACTCCCACCAGTCTTAGTATGATAATATAATACATGATATGACTCCCACCAGCCTTAGTGTGATAATATAATACATGATATGACTCCCACCAGCCTTAGTGTGACAATATAATACATGATATGACTCCCACCAGCCTTAGTGTGACAATATAATACATGATATGACTCCCACCAGTCTTAGTGTGACAATATAATACATGATATGACTCCCACCAGCCTTAGTGTGATAATATAATACATGATATGACTCCCACCAGCCTTAGTGTGATAATATAATACATGATATGACTCCCACCAGTCTTAGTGTGACAATATAATACATGATATGACTCCCACCAGTCTTAGTTTGATAATATAATACATGATATGACTCCCACCAGCCTTAGTGTGATAATATAATATATGATATGACTCCCACCAGCCTTAGTTTGATAATATAATACATGATATGACTCCCACCAGTCTTAGTTTGATAATATAATACATGATATGACTCCCACCAGTCTTAGTTTGATAATATAATACATGATATGACTCCCACCAGTCTTAGTATGATAATATAATACATGATATGACTCCCACCAGCCTTAGTGTGATAATATAATACATGATATGACTCCCACCAGCCTTAGTGTGATAATATAATACAAGATATGACTCCCACCAGCCTTAGTGTGATAATATAATACATGATATGACTCCCACCAGTCTTAGTGTGATAATATAATACATGATATGACTCCCACCAGTCTGAGTTCGATAATATAATACATGATATGACTCCCACCAGTCTTAGTGTAATAATATAATACATGATATGACTCCCACCAGTCTGAGTTTGATAATATAATACATGATATGACTCCCACCAGCCTTAGTGTGATAATAACATACATTATGACTCCCACCAGTCTTAGTGTGATAATATAATACATGATATGACTCCCACCAGCCTTAGTGTGATAATATAATACATGATATGACTCCCACCAGTCTTAGTTTGATAATATACTACATGATATGACTCCCACCAGCCTTAGTGTGATAATATAATACATGATATGACTCCCACCAGTCTTAGTGTGATAATATAATACATGATATGACTCCCACCAGTCTTAGTGTGATAATATAATACATGATATGACTCCCACCAGTCTTAGTGTGATAATATAATACATGATATGACTCCCACCAGCCTTAGTGTGATCATATAATACATTATATGACTCCCACCAGTCTTAGTGTGATAATATAATACATGATATGACTCCCACCAGTCTTAGTGTGATAATATAATACATGATATGACTCCCACCAGTCTTAGTGTGATAATATAATACATGATATGACTCCCACCAGCCTTAGTGTGATAATATACTATATGATATGACTCCCACCAGCCTTAGTGTGATAATATACTATATGATATGACTCCCACCAGTCTTAGTGTGATAATATAATACATGATATGACTCCCACCAGCCTTAGTGTGATAATATAATACATGATATGACTCCCACCAGTCTTAGTGTGATAATATAATACATGATATGACTCCCACCAGTCTGAGTTCGATAATATAATACATGATATGACTCCCACCAGTCTTAGTGTAATAATATAATACATGATATGACTCCCACCAGTCTGAGTTTGATAATATAATACATGATATGACTCCCACCAGCCTTAGTGTGATAATAACATACATTATGACTCCCACCAGTCTTAGTGTGATAATATAATACATGATATGACTCCCACCAGCCTTAGTGTGATAATATAATACATGATATGACTCCCACCAGTCTTAGTTTGATAATATACTACATGATATGACTCCCACCAGCCTTAGTGTGATAATATAATACATGATATGACTCCCACCAGTCTTAGTGTGATAATATAATACATGATATGACTCCCACCAGTCTTAGTGTGATAATATAATACATGATATGACTCCCACCAGTCTTAGTGTGATAATATAATACATGATATGACTCCCACCAGCCTTAGTGTGATCATATAATACATTATATGACTCCCACCAGTCTTAGTGTGATAATATAATACATGATATGAGTCTTAGTGTGATAATATAATACATGATATGACTCCCACCAGTCTTAGTGTGATAATATAATACATGATATGACTCCCACCAGTCTTAGTGTGATAATATAATACATGATATGACTCCCACCAGTCTTAGTGTGATAATATAATACATGATATGACTCCCACCAGCCTTAGTGTGATAATATACTATATGATATGACTCCCACCAGTCTTAGTGTGATAATATAATACATGATATGACTCCCACCAGCCTTAGTGTGATAATATAATACATGATATGACTCCCACCAGTCTTAGTGTGATAATATAATACATGATATGACTCCACCAGTCTTAGTTTGATAATATAATACATG